>NW_027716778.1:0-5564 GCF_054177405.1 Leptonychotes weddellii | reverse complement strand
AAAAAAAAAAAAGTTAAAAAAAATTAACCTTGAAAGACTAAAGAATCATGGTAAAGAATCCATGGATTCTATGTGCATTATTCCCCTAGCGCTGGAGTTCTGCCGTTCTCATTGATCGGTAAACTTGGTCTTGGCTGGCTGTTCTCGCTGATCTTCTTGAGGAGGGGCCTGTTGCCGTGGTTCCCAAATGTCTTTGCTGGAGGCGGAATTGCCCCACCCTTGCCTGTCCGAGCTAAGTAATCTGCTCGGGTTTGCTCTCGGGAGCTTTTGTTCCCTGCAACCTTTCTGTACTCCTTTGGATGCCGAGAGTGAAAATGGCGGCCTCCCAATCTCCGCCCCGGAGGAGCCGAGAACTTGGGGCCCTGCTCCTCAGTGCGCCCCCAGAGAAAAGCAGTCAGTCACTCCAGTCTCCCCAGTCTCCGGCCACACTCTGTGCTCACCCAGCCTGTGACCCACCGTTTCTCTCTCTGGCACCCGACTCGGTGTGGAGTCTCCAAACCCAGCAGATCCCTGCGGTGCCTACTTCCGCTCCGCTGCTCCCCGGGAAGGAAGGTGAGTCCCTCTGGATCTGCCGCTTGTTGGGTCCCTGCTTCCAGAAAGTGGTCGCTTTTCTGTTCAGAGTGTTGTTACTATTCTTTTCTTCGATCTCCTGTTGAGTTTGTAGGTGTTCAGAATGTTTTGATCCCTATCCACCTGAATTCCTGAGACCAGACGAAATCCAGGTCTCCTACTCCTCCACCATCTTGCTCCACCCCCCTCAACTTGCCTTTTTTTAAAATCAGAGTTTGCAAGGCATTTCAGTGTCCTAGTCAGTTAAGCGTCCAACTCTTGAATTTGGCTTGGGTCATGATCTCAGGGTCATGAGATTGGGCCCCAGGCCGGACTCCTGCTTAAGATTCTCTCTCTCCCTCTCCCTTCCCCCCTGCCCTCCCTCTATCTCTCTAAAATAAATAAATAAACAAACAAACAATCAAATCAGTTTGCTTGGTTGCTGTCAGCCTTTGTTTCAGAGTTCTGACAAAGTTGTTTCTGTAAGTTTCTGCTTGTGGTTATTTTGTTTCTTTGATTGGTTAGTTGGTTGGTTAGAGTTTCTTATTTGATTTTAAGTATATCTGTGAGGGCACAAAAGCCTGGAGGTGCCTACCCTGCCGTTTTGCTGATGTCATTTGATCTACTTTGTCTTGATAGTTTTGCCTATTTTAGAAGTTGTATATAAACGGAATCATACATATTTCTGGCTTTTTACAGTTAGCATCATGTTTCCAAAGTTCATTCATGTTGTAGTATATATCAGTAACTTGATCCTTTTTATCGCTTAGTGGGATTCCATTGCCTGAGTACACCATACTTTGTCACCAGTTGTCGAGCATTTTAGAATGTTTTCAGTTTGGAGCTATTATGAATAATACTGCTATGAAAATTTGATTAAAAGACTGTATAGACATATGGCTTCATTTTTCCATAGTTATTAACTGAGAGTAAAATTACTAGGTCTGTATGGTAAGTATATGCATAACTTTTATGAAGTTGCCTAACTATTCTCCAAAGTGGTTATATCTTATTAACTTATTACCAACAGTGTATGGGGGTGGTTCCAATTTCTCCACATCCTTGTCAACATTTAGTATTGTGATTGTTTTTTGTTATAATCATTCTGTTGAGTGTATAATAGTATCTTATTTTGCCTTTTATTTGCATTTCCCATATGACTAATGATGCTGAGCATTTTTTTGTGTGTTTATTTGCCATTTGTATATTTTCTCTAATGAAATACCTATTCCAGTTATTTGTCCATTTTTTTAAAAATTGGTTGTCTGGAAAAAAAAAAGTTAGTTGTCTGGGGGCACCTGGGTGGCTCAGTCAGTCATTAAGCGTCTGCCTTTGGCTCAGGTCATGATCCCGGGGTCCTGGGATCGATCCCCGCATCAGGCTCCCTGCTCGGCGGGAAGCCTGCTTCTCCCTCTCCCACTCCCCCTGGTTATGTTCCCTCTCTCGCTGTGTCTTTCTCTGTCAAATAAATAAATAAAATCTTTTTTTTAAAAAAGCGGTTTTATTAAGTTGTAGGACTTCTTTGAATATTATCAACACAAGTCTTGTTTCTGATACAAGATTTAAAAATCTTTTCTCTCAATCTGTGGCCTGTCTTTTCATTTTCCTAATAGAGTCTTTTGAAGAGCACAAGTTTTAAAATTTTCTGAAGTCCAGTTTATCAGATTTTGCTTTCATTCATCGTGCTTTTAGTGTCATATCTAAGAAATCTTTGCCTAAGCCAAGGACAGAAAGATTTTCTCCTGTGTTTTCTTCTATAAGTTTTCTAATTTTACCTGTTACGTATAGGTCTATGATTCATTTCAAGTTAATTTTAAATAAGTTCCTGAGTGTTATATGTAATCAACATGTATTTTTTTTCATCTCAGAACAGTGGATTATTTAGAATATTTCTAATCATATTTGTGTGTAAGGAGAGTAGTATCATAGTATTATAAAATACAACCTGTTTGAGAGATTATACTCATATTGACTGATGATTATTGCTATAGATCAGGGTGAGGAGGAAGCTGCAGAAGTTCTTGGTTGTCAGAGTTGAAATTACATTGTAATCAGCATTGTAATCTAACTGACATTTCTTAACCCACATATAGATATATAATTTGCCTGGAAATACGGTTTCAAGAAATGAATCATATGCTTTGAAAAAATCTCTGAAATTACTTGGTCTGAGATATTTTTTAAGTTCATTGCCCCTAGATTCAAGTGTTTATTTAATATAGCATGAAATATATTTCCTGTAACCATAAATCCTCATACAGGGAAATAACATCATTTATCAAGAAACTAAGAAAAAATATACTCCTGTGTTAAGGAGAGGGTCTTTGGATGGGAGTAACATTAGCGGATTTCTTTGTCTTAGTAAAATTAGTAATTAACCAAATTAAAGGGAACACAATTGAAATCCTCTTCACATTCTAACACTGTTCTTTTACAATACCTACTAGTGGGCCAGTATAACAGTATGGTGAATGCTATGTCTTAAATGCTACTGGAAATATCTAATAAGATACTGTTTAATCTACAGTGAAGTCATGCAGATGTGGGTTTCACAACTGGTGACTTTTAAAATCTCAATTTCAGCCATTGGGATTTTCAAGGTTTAATATTGCTTAATAAAATACCCAGTCAATGGTGAAGAATACATCTGTTTTCTTGTTCCAGGAGCAAAGTAAAGAGGGCCAATCCCTTAAAGCAATAAGGAGCTCTCATGTCCATTCAGCATGTTTTGTGGATTAGAAAATTGAGTATATGAACTAAAGTAACTTGCCTATGGTTCTGAAGTCAGACAGTTTTTAGTATGAATCTCTCCTCCTCCCCTAACTATATAAACCTTATGAAAGTTACTTGACGACTTTATATTGAGGTTAATATATACAGTGTTAATATGCTTTGAAGTGAAATATTTTAGAACACATGTTCATATTTCTTACACCAGTACTGAACAACTCAGAATAAGGTAAAGTCGTATTTGAGAATGTATTCTTCATTACTGTCCACTCCCTTAAAATCCAGAGAAAAACCATATTCCCCAGCTATTTGCCAGGTCTCTAATTATGATTGAACCTTTGAAAAATGTCAGTTTCAATAAGGGAAGGAGACAGTCGTGGATAATAAACGTAGACTTAATTTCAAAACAGGTTTACCTGCTACTTACTAGCTTTTTGCCTGGGTGACTAATCTCACCAAGGATCATTGTCCTCAACTGTAAAATGAAAATAATTTTTTTTTATTTTTTATTTTTTTTCAGAATTAAACATGATAGTACATATAAAAGAACCTCTACTAGGACTTAGCAGATGTTAAGGGATTATCTGTTCTCTTCCCCCATCCACTCCAGGGCATACCCTTCCTTTGTATCAGAGTGGGAAAAAAGTTGAGAACTGCAGGTTTAGGCTTGATGTTTTTATTTTTTTCAATGTTTATGAACATAATTGAAGTAATTGTAAATATGATAATAAATGATGTTTTAGTTGTTTCACAGATGACTAACCCTTTCCAATCACTCTGGTACCTTTAAATAAACAGTGTTCTTATGGAGAAGGTAGTTGGAAAGATGACGTCAATATTCTGATGTTGTACAGTGACTAATGCCTACCAAATTGAATAATTAGCTGGTTCTGACTATTTCCAAATAGAGCCTGCATGGTTGAAGAAACATGTGACTGGAGTCAGGTCTTGGTACTTCCTCTCCATGTACTACTGGAAAAACAATTTAATCTTTCTGAGTCTTAATTTTCCCATCTGTAAATGATAGAGATAAAGGACATAATTTCTATGGCCCTTTGTATTTGTAACATTATATATAATTTTAAATCGGTGAGAAATTAATCTAGTCAAGCTGATTGTTATATTCTGTTGACTGATTATTTAAAATAAAGGGATTAATAATTAGGAAAATATGTGAATTAAATACCAGTGTTATGAGGGCTCTTTATACCTCTTATTAGGTAGAATATTTTACTTTTAATTAATGCCCAGGACATAAATAGAGAATAATTGTAGAAAATTGTAGGATTCTTCGTTCAGTTCATTCACTTTGCTTATGAACTTGGCGACTTCATAAAGTTTGATTTCCTATTTCTCCTTTGAAAAGGATGGATAATAAAGATTTTAATTTCGAAAATGAGTATCTTGTGAGAGTAATGATATTATCACTATTACCAGTGTTTATTTCATCTGTCCCCATCCTTCTGACAAGAAGTTCACAGCCAACCAGTGAAACAAAATTCAACCAGAACCAGAACAAGCCAGCACTATTTGAGACATTCCATATAGAAGAATCTTTTATTAATATGATAAGGTAGGAAAATTAACTTCTTAAAGATAGGGAGCCAAGACATGAAAGCTTGATGTCCTAATAACTTCTTCAGTATTAATAAAGATGCATATTTCGTTGTTTAATAGCTGTCCTAAATAAATTGTGGTACTCAATGGAAATTATAAGTATTCCATGGTTGTGAAGGGAATTAAACATGTTTATCTTCTGAGAAAAGTGCTCTTGGTTTATGTAAAAGCAATAGTCTTTGACATTTTTAGTGTCATCATTTTACCCCTTTGAGTGTTCATCATACGAACAATAACTATCATTTATTAAGCTTCTATGTGCCAAACATAGAAAATGTTTGTTAGGGGCATAGATACTTTCAATTGCTGGATCTTCTTGTTGGATATAGTGTCCTTCCTAATCTCTTATTATAGTCTTTGTTTTAAAATCTAATTTGTCTGATATAAGGATTGCCACCCCCGCTTTCTTTTGACGTCCATTCGCATGGTAAATGGTTTTCCAACCCCTCATTTAAATCTGGAGGTGTCTTTGGGTCTAAAATGAGTCTCTTGCAGACAGCATATCAATGGGTCATGTTTTTTTTATCCAATCTGGTACGCTGTGTCTTTTGATTGGGACATTTAGTCCATTTACATTCAGGGTAACTACTGAAAGGTATGAATTTAGTGCCATTGTATTGCATGTAAGGTGACTGTTACTGTATATTGTCTCTGTTCCTTTTTGGTCT
>NW_027716777.1:0-325 GCF_054177405.1 Leptonychotes weddellii | reverse complement strand
TCTCTCTCTCTCTCTCTCTCTCTGTTTTTACCATTTGTTCATTTGGTTTGCTTCTTAAATTCCACAGATGACTGAAATCCTATGGATGGAGCTAGAGAATATTATGCGAAGCAAAATAAGTCAGTCGAACAAAATATTGAGATGGCAGCCATGAGTCTCTGATGGCCTCACTGAGCCACTGAATTAACCAACTCTGGAGCTGCTCTGCCTGGCAAGTCTTTTAAACGTGGGTTAAAAGGGCCTTGCTGTTTAAGTGGACTTCAGGCCCCAGGATTTCCCTGGTTCCTCAAGTTTCCAGGGTTCAGTTGTTTGCTACTTCCTTTTA
>NW_027716776.1:0-325 GCF_054177405.1 Leptonychotes weddellii | reverse complement strand
TCTCCCTTGGGCCTCTCCCTCCAGCTGCCTCCATAACTCATCAGAGCCTGAGGCCGCCTTGCCGTCCGCTGGAGAACATTTGAGCCAGGTAGTCCTGTTACCTGTTAATCAAGTATCGGCCCATTGCTGGGGAACGTTCTTCAGAGAAAGAGGGCTTGTGAGGGGGGTGGCCTGAGTTCCTCTTCCGGGGAGGGGGGCTTTGAGGACCCTCTGGTTAAGGACGGCGCTGGCCAGGTCACAGCATGGCCAGGTAGGAGCGCTGGCGGCCTGGGAAAGGAAGCAACGTGACGACTATAAATCCCGAGTCACATGCCGTTAACACCAA
>NW_027716775.1:0-325 GCF_054177405.1 Leptonychotes weddellii | reverse complement strand
CCTCTTTCTTTTCAGGTCTTCCCTGCTCACTTTTCTCTTTGAAGTTTTCTCTGGACCTTAGGTGAAGGTTGCTCTCACTTGATGTATCACAAACTGAATGTGTCCCCTTAACCTTATGCAGGTGCAGTAAGGCTGAGCTAGAACTGGAATTCTATCTACCTAGATATCAGTCTATCTTATTTATTAGAGAGACACAGTGTGCACATGCTAGCAGGGGAGAGGGGCAGAGAGAATCCTCAAGCCAACGCCCCGCTGAGCGGAGAGCCGGAAGACAAAGACGCAGGGCTTCGTCCCAGGAACCCCAAGATCATGACAAGAGCTGAAA
>NW_027716774.1:0-325 GCF_054177405.1 Leptonychotes weddellii | reverse complement strand
ACTTCCTTCAACCTCAGAAGAAACTTCTGCAGTGGGAAAGTAAATCCTTGGTTACATATTCTCGGATAAAGCCAGATGCTTAAGGGACAAGAGATGGGTAGATTTCCATAGCTGGGGTCTGTGGGGACCCCTTAGTCCTCTTTCTGTGGCCTGTCTGGGTCCTTGGGGCTTGCAATCTACTGCCTGGGATCATCTTCAGGATTGAGAACATAGCTGTTAGCGGGACCTGCCTTCGGTTCCACGCAGTGGATGGCAGCTCCTGGAGATGCAGCCTCTGCACTGGGAGCAGTCTTCTCCCAGCTTGGCAGATCCCAGCGTGGTGCCC
>NW_027716773.1:0-325 GCF_054177405.1 Leptonychotes weddellii | reverse complement strand
AAAATACTCCCCAAATCTAGTGTGTGGCACTGAACAATGCACCAGCCTGATCATATTTGATCATATTCTCTTTTTTTTTCTTTCTTTCCGTTTCTTTTCCCTCCAGTTTGGGGTCTCTTCTGATTTTTTTAGTGTATATTTTTCTGGGGTTGTTGTTACCCTGTTAGCATTTTGTTCTCTCATTCATCTATTCTCCTCTAGACAAAATGACAAGATGGAAAAAATCACCTCAAAAAAAAAAAAGAACAAGAGTCAGTACCAACTGCCCAGGGACCTAATCAATACAGACATTAGTAAGATGTTGGAACTAGAGTTCAGAATGACG
>NW_027716772.1:0-325 GCF_054177405.1 Leptonychotes weddellii | reverse complement strand
TTGAGCTGTGATGGTACAGCTGTCACTTTGAGTTTTGCCCATTTCCTTAGAACCACAGCATTGGCGGCAGAGTCAAGGGACTGGCTGAGAGGCAGGCGCCCGTCTTGCCGGACGACGCTGCCCACGCAGAGTCTGCACAAAGAGGGGCATGCCGTAAGCTGGTGCCCGTGTTCTGCGGCAACCTCCTGGCTGAGCAGGGAGCCCGATGCGGGACTCGATCCCGGGACTCCAGGATCACGACCCGAGCCGAAGGCAGTCGCTTAACCAACTGAGCCACCCAGGCGCCCAATAGTATGTCATTTTTATTTTTTATTTATTTTTGAGG
>NW_027716771.1:0-325 GCF_054177405.1 Leptonychotes weddellii | reverse complement strand
CATCCTTCCTGATGGGGTCTGCCTGAGATGTATGCAGATATTTTCATCCTCCCTCAGTTTCTGAAGAACCAGCCTCATGAGCTAGCATTCCGCTGGAAGAGCTCCTGGCCCCGGAGATAGCTGAACTTTCCACCAGCGCCCAATGGCATTTTCTGGAAAGATTCTTTCTCAAATATTCAACTATTTCTCAGCTCCTCACAGTGACTGTGGCAGGGAGATGGGACAGAGTTGGCTGGGCTCCTGAGTAATGAGATCCAGTGAAAATAAAGTTGATAAGCTCAGGAACATTGTGCATCGGCTGGGTTTTCAGGGGATAATACACACA
>NW_027716770.1:0-325 GCF_054177405.1 Leptonychotes weddellii | reverse complement strand
CTCGCCCGGTGAGGAGGGAGCCACCCAGGGATGCCTGGCAGCACACGGTGCGGTCTCTTTGGAGCAGAGTCCTGGGGGCCAAACACGGAGACTCCGCTCAGCCTCAACTGTGACCCCACATCAGGGTTAGGGGACGGGCTTGGGGAGAAAGGGCCTTTTTGAGGCTAAGGAATTACTTCATTAGGTTCATTGGATCCATTTAAATCCTAATTACCAGCCAGCAATTTTATCCAGACAAGGCAGCCGAAGCTCTGAGAGGCTGGTAAACTGGTCTGTGACCCCACAGACAGTGAAGCTAGGCCTTAACTAGAGTTTTCTGACTTCA
>NW_027716769.1:0-325 GCF_054177405.1 Leptonychotes weddellii | reverse complement strand
CATTTTATAAAGCATTTACATTATCTCATTTAATTTTCATAACAAGCCCTTGAGCTATGCAGAGCACATATTATCTTTCATTTTACAGATTAGGAAACCATGTCTTAAGGATCACATAAGGGTAATAAGGGGTAAACCTGGGATTCAAGCTCAAGCCTTCTGGCTGTAGACCCACCTCTTGATAGATAGATAGATAGATAGATAGATAGATAGATAGATAGATAGATAGATGATAGATAGAAGATAGATGATAGATAGACACATACTTGTGTGTATATATATATGTACACTTGTATTTATGTGCATATATATAACTATGGGCAAG
>NW_027716768.1:0-325 GCF_054177405.1 Leptonychotes weddellii | reverse complement strand
CCAGCTGAATTCCTGAGAGGAGACGAAATCCAGGTCTCCTACTCCTCCGCCGTCTTGCTAAGAGCTCATAGATAGCATTTTTAAGTTCTGCCAGATCAGCTCTCATTTCTGCCCTTAGAGACTCTATGTTGCCATTAATCCTTTTCTCCATTCTAGCTATTGTCTTCATAACTGTTACCCTGAAATCTATTTCTGACATCTTGCTTATATCTATATCCATTTGTTCTGTGGCAGAAGTCAGAGTATCTGAGTCTTTCCTCTTTTGGGGGTTCCTCCTCTTAGTCATACTGTTGAGAGGTGGTTGAGAGAATGTGCCGATTCCAAA
>NW_027716767.1:0-5565 GCF_054177405.1 Leptonychotes weddellii | reverse complement strand
GTGACCCCGAGGGTCCTGAGACCACACTCTCCCGGAGGGTTCCACCCCCCGCTTAGCCACCAGAGTGACGTCCCTCGGCGGAGGAGACTTTTAAAAGTTCCGATTTTCGGCGCCTGGGTGGCTCAGTTGGTTAAGCAACTGCCTTCGGCTCAGGTCATGATCCTGGAGTCCCTGGATCGAGTCCCGCATTGGGCTCCCTGCTCAGCAGGGAGTCTGCTTCTCCCTCTGACCCTCCTCCCTCTCATGCTCTCTGTCTCTCATTCTCTCTCTCTCAAAGAAATAAAAATAAAATCTTTAAAAAAAGGAAAAAAAAGTTCCGATTTTTTGCTCCGCAGCTCTATCACTTGCCAGAAGCGGCCGACGGAGGCCCCTCCCCCTCCGTCTATCCTCCCGAATATCGCCTCGGATTCACTTCTCCACACGTCCTACCTTCCAGAAAGTGGTCGCTTTTCTGTTCAGAGAGTTGTTGCTATTCTTTCTTCGATCTCCTGTTGAGTTTGTAGGTGTTCAGAATGGTTTGATCCCTATCCAGCTGAATTCCTGAGAGGAGACGAAATCCACGTCTCCTACTCCTTCGGCATCTTGCTCCGCCCCTGTAATGCCAAACCTTTTGTAATTCCAGGTTCGATATATGTGTAGATTTCTGGCTCTCTGTTTTGTTCTATTGATTAATATGTCTATTCCTATGTCAAAACATACTGATTTAATTAATATCTTTGTATCAAATCTTGATATATTGCAGCTCAAGTATTTCCAACTTGATCTCCTTGTAGAATGTCTTGGCTATTTTTGTTATTTGCTCCTAAAAATTGATTTTTAATCAACTTCTTTTTTAAGTTTCCCAAAATGCCGTTGATGAGAATGACCTCGTAGCTATAGGTTAATTTGCCAGAATTGACAATGTTATACATTGTTTTTTTTTATTACGTTATGTTAATCATCATACATTACATCATTAGTTTTTGATGTAGTGTTCCATGATTCATTGTTTGCGTATAACACCCAGTGCTCCATGCAGTACATGCCCTCTTTAATACCCATCACCAGGCTAACCCATCCCCCACCCACCTCCCCTCTAGAACCCTCAGTTTGTTTCTCAGAGTACATTGTTATGTTTTAATTTATAAAAGTTTCAAGTTTTAGTGTTTTATGTATGCTTAAGAAGATGGTGTGATTTATGATTTAGGGCATGTGTGTCTATGTGTGTATTTGCTTATATTTGTAGAATATATTATATAAATGTATAATTATAAATTTTATTATATTTTACATGTATATTATATGTACATGTATTTGCTAGAGATCAAGATTGTTAAGCCTGTTAATCATCATTATTTTAATGTGTGATTTGCCAAAACAGGTGGCTATGTTGAAATCTCTTATGTGTTGACACATTTGTTAATTTCTGTTCTTAGGACATATAAGTTCCATAAAAGTATTTTTTAATATATGTGTCTAGTTAATTGAAAAACTATTTTTAAGTTTACATATATTAATAATCTTTACATCAAATAATGCTATTGGTCTTAAAGTCTCTCTTGCCTAGTATACCTAAGATTTCATTGGACTAATATCTGCCTTGCATATTATTTTTTATTATTTAGTTCAATCTTTTATGTCTTTAGATATTAGTGTGTGTCTCGTAGTTATATGTAGTCACAGATTTTAAAATTTAATCTTCTATCTTAAGTGATGAGTGTAATCCGTAGATGGTTACTGTAATCACTTAAATATCTGTGCTTCTTTCTATTATCTTTTTGTTTTGTAATTGTCCTGCTTTCCTATTGCTTCCTTTTTCTTTCAACTTGACTTTTTAATTGACTGAGGAGTCTTTGCTTTTTTTTCTTTTCATTCTTTCTTTACTTTGAAGGTCAAACACTCTCTCTAACATGTTACTTGAAATTTATTTTTATTATTACACTTTAAATTTTCCTATGTACATTTGTCTTAACAAAATATGCTTCAGATTTTTTAGTACAGTGACTATTTTGAGTACCATACAATACAATGAATTAGAGCATTTTAATTTATACTACTGATCTCTGGACATACATATTATTGTTAGAAAGCATTTTAGTTTCTTTCTTTTAATTCTCAGGTTTGATATTATTAGCATTGTTTATGTTATTTTTATTTTGTACTCACAATATTTGTTTTATTTTATCTATATATTTACCATTTTTTGTTATTGTTCATCATTCTTACCTGCAACTTAGATCTTCTCTCTGGGATCATTTTACTTCTCCCTGAATTACATCTTTTCTAGTAGGAACATAGGACATAAACTCAGTTTTAGTGTATCTAAAATGTCTTTTCATTGCAGTTGTTCTGTTTTCCTGGACCTAAACATATATGCTGCCATGTACCTTCACCCAGAAATTTGGAGTTGTCATTTCATTATCATATAGCATGTAATTCCTTCTTTTATATCCTTAAACTTTTGTACATAGTATTTCATCTTCTGTATGTGTATCTGAAGATTTCAAAGGTTATACATAATTGGAATTTTTGTTTGTTTCTCTGAATCTCATTGTTTCGACTGCATATATTTAGTGATATTTGATTGTGAACTCATAGATCTTCAATCCTGTAAAATCTGTGTCCCAATATAAGACTGCACCCCTCAAGAACTGCACTATTTTTTCGTGATAGCCAAGAAGAAAACAAAAGACTTGGGAGTGTTGAGCTTTATTTTAGGCTTAGTCAGAAAGTCTAAGTACAGATATCATCCACTCAACCTGAATCATTGGTGAATACTCACTATTCAGGTTTCACTTATGGTTTCCCCTGTATGTCTCCTAGAGGTAAAGTTTCAATTTTTGATCTGGGCATCTATGTAAAAAAAAAGTGATAAGTTCTATTTTAACCAGTATTTTCCTGCCCACTAAGTCTTTAATCATTCAACCATTATAATGGCACTTAGAAGGAAAATAAAACATGGATTTTTGTTTGTTTTGTACACAGTCATTGTCTCAAATTTATATATGATTTGTTGGATTTCAGAAGTATTAAGAGGATTGAGCCCATACAGATTTTTATTTTAGGAAAGACAAAAATAAGAGATTAGAATCTGGTTAATATAAGAATATATAATAGCAATTATTATTTTAGTATATAACTTGGTAGATGTTAATTCCTATAAGCAGAAGAACTACTATTCCCAAGATCCAGGATAATTAATTTTGAGTTCAGGCATATCTCAGAGATACCATGGGTTCAGTTCCAGACAACTGCAGTAAAGTGAATATCACAATAAAGCAGGTCCAATTAATTTTTTTTGGTTTCCCAGTGCATATAAAAGTTATGTTTCCACTACTAGGTGTGTAATAGCATTATGTCTAAAAAATTGTATATACCTTAGGTAAAAATACTTCATTGCTAAAAAATACTAACCATCATCTGAGCTTTCAGCAAGTCATAGTCTTTGCTGGTGGAGGGTCTTACCTTAATACGGATGGCTACTGACCCATCAGAGTGGTGGTTGCTGAAGGTTGAGGTGGCTGTGGCACTTTTTAAAAATAAGACAACACTGAAGTTTGCCACATTGATTGGCTCTTTCTTTCACAAACCATTTTTCTGTAGCATGTGATGCTGTTTGATAGCATTTTACTCACAGTACAACTTTTTTCAAAATTGGAGTCAATCTTCTCAAACTCTGCCACTGCCTATTCAACTAAGGTTTTTAATATTCTAGATCATTTGTTGTCATTTCAACAATCTTCACAGCATCTTCACCAGGAGTAGCTTCCACCTCAAGAAGTCACTTTCTTAGCTCATCCATAAGAAGCAACTCCTCATCTGTTCAAGTTTTATCATGAGACTGTGCCAATTCAGTTACATCTTTAGGCTCCACTTCTAATTCTACTTCTTTTGCTCTTTCTACCACATCTACAGTTAACTTCCTCCACTGAAGTCTTAAACCCCACAAAGTCATCCATGAAGGTTGGAATCGACTTCTTTCAAACTCCTACTAATGTTAATATTTTGATCTTGTCCCACGAATCACAAATGTTCTTTGTTAATTACATCTACAATGGTGAATCCTTTCTAGAGGGTTTTCCATTTACTTTGCCCAGATCCATCAGAAGAATCACTATCGATGACAGCTATAGCCTTATAAAATGTATTCCCTAAATAATAAGACTTGAAAGTTGAAAGTACTCCTTGATCCATGGGCTGCAGAATGGATGTTGTGTTAGTAGGCATGAAAACAACATTCATCTTGTTGTACATGTCTATCAGAGCTCTTGAGTGATCAGGCTCATTATCAGTAAGCAGTAATATTTTGAGAGGAATCTTTTTTTCTGAGCAGAAGGCCTCAACAGTAGAATATTTATGGAAAATATTCAGTAAACCATGTTGTAAACAGATGTGCTGTCATCCGAGCTTTGTTGTTCCATTTCTAGAGCACAGAGAGTTATCCTGTCCTTTAAAATTTGAGCCAGTCATTGACTTTTCCTCTTCAGCTATGAAAGTCCTACATGGCATCTTCTTCCAATAGAAGACTGTTTTATCTACATTGAAAATCATTTGTTTACTGTGGCCATCTTCATAAATGATCTTAGCTAGATTTTCTGGATAGCTTGCTGCAGGTTCTACATCAGCAGTTGTGCTTCACCTTGCACTTCAATGTTATGGATACAGCTTCTTTCTGTAAATTTCATGAACCAACCTCTGCTAGCTTCAGACTTTTTTCTGCAGCTTCCTCACCTCTCTCAGCCTTGAAAAGACTTAGGGCCCTGCTCTGGATTAGGCTTTGGCTTAAGGGAATGTTGTGGCTGGTTTGACATAACCCTAAAACTTTCTCCAGGTCAGCAATATAGCTGTTCTTGCTTTCTTATCATTTGGGTATTCACTGGAGTAGCACTTTTAATTTCCTTCAAGAACTTTTCCTTTGCATTCACAACTTGGCTGTTTGGTGCAAGAAGCGTAGTTTTTGACCTGTGTTGGTTTTTGACATGCTTTCCTCACTAAGTTTAATCATTTCTAGCTTTTGGTTTAAAATGAGAGATGTGCAACTCTTTTTCTCAACTAAACACTTAGAGGCCATTGTCGGGTTAATGAAATGGACTAACGTGAATATTGTTATGTCTCAAGAAATAGGGTGGCCTGAGGAGAGGGAGAAAAGGAGAGAGTGGGATAATGGCTGGTCCATGGAGCAGTCAGAACACATGGATTATTTATTGATTAAGTGTGCTGTCTTCTTGGGGCATGGTTTGTGGTTCCCCAAAACAATTACAATAGTAACATCAAAGATCACTGATCACAGATCATCATAAGAAGTATTATAATAATGAAAAAGTTTGGGATATTATGAGAATTATCAAAATGTGACACAGAAAGCCCAGGGCCAGATGGCTTCCCAGGGAAATTCCACCAAACATTTCAAGAAAAATTAATACCTATTCTTCTGAAACTGTTCCAAAAAATAGAAATGGAAGGAAAACTTCCAAACTCATTTTATGAGGCCAGCATTACCTTGATCCCAAAACCAGACAAAAACCCTATCAAAAAGGAGAATTGCAGACCAATATCCTTGATGAACATGGATGCAAAAATTCTCAC
>NW_027716766.1:0-325 GCF_054177405.1 Leptonychotes weddellii | reverse complement strand
AAAAAAAAAAAAGAAGAAGAAGAAGTAATGCAGCTTGAGTATGGTGTTGATGAATGAAAAGAAGCTCCCTGGATATCAGAGACCAGGCATTCCAGGAAGAGCACTCATCTACATGTTACAGACAACAAACATGGTCTTTCTGAGAGATAAAAGGTTCAGGGTGTGGCTGCAGGCTGTTTGGAGGGGCCATGAGGTTATTTTGCTGTTTAGGAGTGGGAGGAAGGCATTGCTAGATGATAGAAAAAGTAAGTTTTGAGCCCAGTATCAATGGTTTTTGAGTTGAGTGGATAATTTATATTGGAAAGTACATTGAAAGGGATTTGGA
>NW_027716765.1:0-325 GCF_054177405.1 Leptonychotes weddellii | reverse complement strand
TTAAGTTTTCTATTTTCCATTCATCATTTTTTGGCAGAGTTTCATCAATATTCTCCAGACTTTACAAAGGATTCTTTGGGGTGCCTGGCTGGCTCGGTCAGAGGAGCGTGTGACCTTTGATCTTGGTGTTGTGAGTTCGAGCCCCACACTGGGTGTAGAGATTATAAAAAAAAATAAAAAAACTTAAAAAAAAAAAAACCAACGAATTCTTCGTCATCACATTCTTGTTAATTCTCTAAATTGCATACCTGAATCCTATGCCACGGACTTATGATTTCTACTTTGTCTGCTTACCATTTCAACGGATACCTAACCATCAATTTTA
>NW_027716764.1:0-325 GCF_054177405.1 Leptonychotes weddellii | reverse complement strand
GCAGCCACTCTGGAAAACAGTATGGAGGTTCCTCAAAAAGTTGAAAATAGAGCTACTTTACTCCAGTTATTTTTCTTATCCCCAACAGGACAGGCTTAAAATTTGTTCCATTGAACACATATACATAGGGACCAAATTACAGTGGTTCTGAAAAAGTTTATCTTTAAATTCTTTATCCTAGAAATTTATATCTGCTCATGTTATTTCCAAGAATTCAACACTGTGTACTTATCCAATTATGCAATATAGAATGGAAAGTGTTTTAGAGTATGATGAATTGTACTATCTTTAGATTCAAACTCACTATAAACAGAAAAACTGCTTT
>NW_027716763.1:0-325 GCF_054177405.1 Leptonychotes weddellii | reverse complement strand
CTGGAGAGCTGCTAAGCTATGCCCATGTTCATAGCCATGTCTGAGCCCAATGAAGAAAAATACATCAGAATATCTGGCGGTGAGGCCCAAGTGCCAGTATCTTAAAAGCAAACACCTGGGGATCCTATGTATGGTGCAGCCACATTAAGAGCCCCAGCACTGGGCAGGGATGCTCAAGGCTTGTTGCAGGTTAGTCTCCTGGGATGCTTTTTAATCGCCAGCCCAGACCAATTGAACCCAAACTTTATAGCTCTCCAGGTGATTCAGATGGAGTCAGAATTGAGAAGCGCGGTTTTAGACCAAATAAGAATTACCTCTTATTTTG
>NW_027716762.1:0-325 GCF_054177405.1 Leptonychotes weddellii | reverse complement strand
ACCCTCCCTCCTCTCATGTGCTCTCTCTCTCTCATTCTCTCTGTCTCAAATAAATAAAATCTTTAAAAAAAAAATAAAAATAAAGAAGAAGAATTAGAGCTCTTCTACTGCTCTTCTACTGTTAATGCTTCTTTTGTCCCTCTTTTCATTCCATGAATATAATCATACTCTTTGATTAAATACATTGAATGTTCTCCTTATTATGAAAATGTATTGTTCACTGATGAACCGAGGTGTATGCTATGATTACATTTCCTTCTTTTTTTTGAAGATTTTATTTAGTTATTTGAGAGAGAGAAAAACAGAGGGAGAGCACAAGCGGCGG
>NW_027716761.1:0-325 GCF_054177405.1 Leptonychotes weddellii | reverse complement strand
GGGCTCCAACAACCGACAGGGACTCTTCCCAGTCCCCCCTCGTAATTTAATTGGCTTGGAGAAACCACTGTCCAGACTGAGAATGAATCTCTTTGTCTTACTGACCCCAGAGCTACATTCTCGGCGCTCAGCACCACTCCTGGAAAGCAGGCCCTGCAGGCATCAGAGCACGAAAACAGCTCCAATAGTGGGGGGTCTCTCATAAACCTCAACAGGTTCCTGTCTCTGCCCCTATTCCCTTTTGTTTAGGCCCTTTGAGAGATTCCCACCCTTTTCTCCTTACTTTCTCCACCCCATTCATTGGCTGGGCCAAGATTTCTTAGAA
>NW_027716760.1:0-325 GCF_054177405.1 Leptonychotes weddellii | reverse complement strand
GGAGACAGGACCTAGGTAGCTGGAATTTCCAAGTACGCCCAGCTGCAATCTTCTGGGCCATACAGAAACAGATGAATGGGTGTCCGGCACGGCTTTCATGCCCTCCTCCGCTCGGCCCCGCCCGCTGCCAGGGTTCATGTACTGCGGGCCCCCCTTCACAGATGGCTCTAAAGGACCAAAACCCGAGGGCCTTGTTTTTGCCCAGAGCCACGGAGCAAGGCTGTGCCCTGCAGATCATCAGCAGAGCGCCTGCAGACGAGGGGGACGGTTGGCAGGCAGGAGCACTGGGAAGGTCTAGTGGGACCTTGCTCTTGCTACAGAACTC
>NW_027716759.1:0-325 GCF_054177405.1 Leptonychotes weddellii | reverse complement strand
CCATCACTATAACCTTCACCCCCTATCACCTCCATCACTGGCCTCTATGTCTCCTCTTCAATGAATCCCTTCATGTTCAAAGCATATAAACTGTTGAATAAGGACTCCACAATCCCTAAGATAGCACCTCTCTCCCGTCCTTCTCCCTCATCCTGACAGTTGGACCAGCGATATAGCCAGCCCCTATGATTGAAGGGAAAGATAACATGGTCTGTTACTCTGTCGAAAATGAAATGATGGAAATACACATCAGAGAGTAATTTGTCTTACAGTCACATCACTTTTATATTCTGCAAAATGCAATCAGCCTGCAGATATTTTTATA
>NW_027716758.1:0-325 GCF_054177405.1 Leptonychotes weddellii | reverse complement strand
CGGCCGGCAGGCCTCTCTGCACAGCTCCTGAAGTCTTCTGTGACAGTCCTCCTAGCTCATTGGTCACCAGAGGCCAATGGATCCAGTGAAGGGCCGGGAGACCCAGGGACCGGCAGAGCCTGAGGACCCCCCCCCCGCCCGCCTCCTGCCAACCTACCCACCTCTGAGCCGCAGGTAAGACACTTGTCGCATCAGACACTGAGATTTGGAAGTTCTTTGCTAGGGCACTTAGCATATTCCACAGATAAGTCTTTTGCCAGTCGTGGTGTAAAATCGGGCAGGAGCTGTGACCGCCTTAACTAATGTGCTCGAGGCACGCGGTCCC
>NW_027716757.1:0-5565 GCF_054177405.1 Leptonychotes weddellii | reverse complement strand
CAGAATGGCTAAAATTAACAAGTCAGGAAATGACAGATGTTGGCAAGGATGCGGAGAAAAGGGACCCCTCCTACACTGTTGGTGGGAATGCAAGCTGGAGCAGCCATTCTGGAAAACAGTGTGGAGATTCCTCAAAAAGTTGAAAAGAGAGCTACCGTACGACCCAGCAATTGCACTACTGGGTATTTACCCCAAAGATACAAATGTAGTGATCCGAAGGGGCACGTGCATCCCAATGTTTATGGCAGCAATGTCCACAATAGCCCAACTGTGGAAAGAACCGAGATGTCCATCGACAGATGAGTGGATAAAGAAGATGTGATATATATATCACACACACACACACACACACACAGGAATACTACTCAGCCATCAACAAAAATAAAATCTTGCCATTTGTAACAACGTGGTTGGAACCAGAGGGTATTATGCTAAGAGAAATAAGTCAATCAGAGAAAGACAAGTATCATATGATCTCACTCATATGTGGAATTTTAGAAACAAAACAGAGGATCATAGGGAAGAGAGGAAAAAATAAAACAAGATGAAATCAGAGAGGGAGACAAACCATAAGAGTTTTAATCATAGGAAACAAACTGAGGGTTGCTGGAGGGAAGGGAGGTGGGGGTATGGGGTAACTGGGGGATGGACATTAAGGAGGGCATGTGATGTAATGAGCAGTGGGCATTATATAAGACTGATGAGTCACTGACCTCTACCTCTGAAAGTATTAATATGTTATATGTTAATTAATTGAACTTAAATAATAAAAAATGCTATAGCTACTTGCGGCTAAAAAAAAATGATGGGTTTGGAGCAGAATACTTTTAAATCTTTAAGTTTCTGTTCTAATGTTGTAAGTAGAGTTTACCGTCTTAGTACTTTAAAAGAGCATTGTACCATTTGAGAAAAGAAACAAGCTGGAATCCAGGGAGAACTATTTTGGGACTTAGTCTGAGGGGAGATGCAGTTTAGGTCTGGGGAATAGGTCGGAGTTCTCGGTGGGAGGTGTACGTGTTTGTGGCGGGGGAGTTGGAGAATGACAGGAGCAGCTTCCCCCACCTGGGTCACATATCTTCACAGTGAAGCGTTCTTCTATGGTAAGAAAAGTTGTGAATTTCCAGACTACCTATACATATTCAAAATAAGTTCAAAATGCATTTAATTTTAAATAAATCTTAACAAATTGTTTTTGCATCATCACTTTTAATAAACCTAACACATAAAATCTATATCTAACTGTGCAACATATGGATGGTCTTCAAGGAATCTGTGAACTCCCCAAAATTGTATGCAAAATTGTGTGCATAGGTGCATTGTTTTAGAGAGGGTCTGTGGCTTTCATCAAATTCAAACACATGACTCTAAAATAATTAAAGCCCAATGAATAGGTAATTAAAAATTGAGAAATTAGTCCCATAACAAGGACCTTTTTTCTCTCATAAAATTAGGGCTTTTAAGCATATGATTTGGACATAAATACTGACTTACATCAAGAGCCACGGACTGCTTTGCCCAAGACTTCTTCACTTGATCATACATAATTGTGTTGTTGATGCCCAGGCCACAGAAGATGACAAAAGCCTAGGAAAGAGAAAGCCCACTAATTAAAAATTGCAATAACTCATTGGTATAATCTAATATGAAAGCAAGCAGTCATCAGAAATGGGTCTGAAAATATAATTTTATTGTACACAGAGGTAGGCCTTGGGGAAATATGCACATTAAAATTCTTAATTACTATTGTCATGTAACAACTTTATAGCTCCCATTGCACATGAGAAAAAATTATTAACATAATGTCATGGTGAAGAAATGACTATAAATTTAAAAACATACTTACGGTCTTACCAAATGTGTTCTTAATTTATTTAGGTCGCGGACTGGTTTTACTACTTCCATTCCATTAAACTAAAGCACCCTCTTTTAGTGGCTAGGCTATAAAATATTTTGGTGAGGAAACCAAGTGAGCGTACCCATGAGGTAAATGTTATTAAGAGGAAGAAAGACAGATCTAGAACCAGTTAGTAAAGAAGCTGTGAGGTATTCTCTCCTAGAGAAAAAATAATCGTGGGGCTTTCATGTTGGCTACTTTGTTGGTGCAAAGTTTACAAGGATGCCTGTTCAAGGCCAACCCTTCCAGCTAGAGGACAGACTGGAATAAAGGGAAGCTTGAAAACACAAGAAAAGAGATGGCCGAACTTGCTGCAGAGCTGGCTGGTGGTCTCGTGACTGTAGACATACTCTTGACAGATTTTGGCAAGCTGCATCCAGGAGACTATTGGTGACTCAGCCCTAGCCTTTGGTTCACAAATTTATTTTCTTACCTCAAAAAGTCGTTGATCTGCATCATCAAAAGCTTTCCCGTCAAGTCTATTTAACACTTGAGCCACTCCTGTGGGAAGAGTTTGGTTGACGTGGTCATTTTTAGCACTGGCCACTGTATTACTATAATATAATAAAGCCCAGCTGACTCAATAACTCCCTTAGGTAACTTCAGACACTCAGTTTAATCCCTGGTCTTCCCATTGCCTGCTGTCGCCATGGGACAGATCTGAGGTACAGCGATACAGTCTATCTTCGAGGCTGTGATATCCAAACCGGGTCACAGTGAAGCCTGGAGTTCTACTGGGCATCAGTCTGATGCCTTGAAAATGGTTTTCAAGATGACTGTGCACAGTGACTCGGATATATCTGACAAATATACACACTCATATACACATATATGCAATTAGATGTACCACTGAGTATTAA
This sequence comes from Leptonychotes weddellii, assembly GCF_054177405.1. NCBI lineage: Eukaryota > Metazoa > Chordata > Mammalia > Carnivora > Phocidae > Leptonychotes > Leptonychotes weddellii. The sequence continues at coordinate 2,811 of NW_027716757.1, read as the reverse complement.
TAACTGTGTGTATATACATATGTGTGTCTACATATATTTATGTAATTTTTTATGTTTTCAATCCCGTGGAACACAGTGCTTGAGCGAGGCGGGATGATATCGTGATTAAGAACATGGGCTCTGGTGTCACACTGTCTCAGGTCACATTTCAACGCCACCATCAGCTGTTACCCTGAACAAGTTACCTAACTTTTTTAGCACTGAAAATCCTCATCTGTAAAATGGGGATTAAAATGTTCACTGTCTCAGAGGGTTATGAAGATGAAATGAGATAATGTTTGAATGTTTTAAAGCATATTGCTCCACATGGAGTGAACATTCAAGAAATGTGGGGGATTGTGGCGCAGTTAACCTTCAAAGCAAAGTTAGATCTGCTGCCCTCTACCGATGGGGTACACACACTTCTAACAAACTTAATTCCTATGTACTTCCTCTTTCCAAAGTTCATTTCCAGCGTTGTACCAGATGTTTTGGGGCAAGACTCTCAAAACATACAACTCTAACCAGAAAAACTGAACAATCTTGAAAAACATTCTCCTGTGTCCCCATTTGGTACAAACAAAAAATAGCCATAATTCTAAAGCATACCTGTGTTTTTTAAAACACCTACGTTCCCACTAGGTAAGTAAGTCATCATATGCTAGAAGACACATATAATGACGTATATAATGAAACACAAATCTTTAGCGTGTAATAGGCAAACTGCAGTCTTAATCTGGAAAGAATAACAGATGTTTACTGTTACGAATGAAAGCTAGGACCGTATTTGAGATTGCCATTGGACATCAACAGATAGCACAGAAACAGTGTTTCTTATGCACTTTCTCTTATCGCTGAACTTAAATATACTTAAAACTATACATGATGCAATTCAACACTTTGTACTAGGGGCTCGAATCCCCAACTCTTAGAACATTCTTTATGTTCATTAATGTACCAATATTTTTCTGCAAATTAAGCGAACTGATGAAAAAAATTCTGTTACAGTTCAAGTCTTGACAATATTTACAGTATACTAAATCCTCTGATAAGTAGCAGTGTCCTACAGTTTAACAGACAATGTTGGAGGGAAGCAAAGAAAGGCAAATGCACTAGTTACCTTGTGTCTCTTGGGAAAAAACCCATGTTTTAATTATGTTTCAATAATTTTAACGCCTCCACTCTTTATGACTTCTCTACTTTACCCACTGACTTCTTTCTTGGGCTTGATACTTTCCTGACAGAGGTTCTGAGGGGAGGGAAAGGAGCAAAGGAGGGAGAAAAAACTTGGAAGCTGCTTTGGCCCACAGTTCTGTTATTCTGGGTCAAGTATAACCTATTTCAGAATCATCCAGACAGAAAGATACATGCTCTGTGTATGTCTAATAATGCATGTTCTTTTTCCTTTGCATGTACTCCATGTGTAAAAGCATAGATGGAAAATACAGATGTAGTGGGAAAATCTGTATAGGAGTTAGGAGGCCTGACTTGTAATCCCGATCCTGCTACTAACATCCTGTGACTTTATTCTGGGCTTTGTGTGATTCCGCCATCCCACCTCAATTTCCCCAAGGTAAGATAGAGCTGTATTAGTTGATTTCTGAGATCCCCTCCAACTTCAGAATTATTGGTCTTTGGTTAAAAGAATAAATCTTTGTTCATTGTTCCGGTTAATGTCAATTCATCAGGAGTCTGCACTTATGAAATTACATGAAAGAATGAAACATAGGTCGATGAGTCCTGGACATAAAGAGGGGAGCAGGTATCACTTCTTGGCCTTTTTGCTAAGATCAAGTGTAAAAAAGATATGGTGTATTTTAAAGTAAATTTGTCTTTCTTTAGACAAGAAGGTTGCACTGGGGCACCTGGGTGGCACAGTCGGTTAAGCATCCAACTCTTGGTTTCGGCTCAGGTCGTGATCTCAGGGCCATGAGACTGAGCCTTGCATCGGCTCCACGCTCAGCATGGAGTCTGTGTAAGTTTCTCTCTCCCTCTGCCCCTCACCCGCCCCCCCAAATGAAAAAAAAATGAAAAAAGAAAAAGAACTTTAAACTATTTAGGTAATACCTTACCAATTATTTGGTGGTTGCTATTCCAAATAGGGACGCAGAGAACAGATCTTATATGAAACCCTGATATCTGGTCAGCCTAGGATAAGAGAAAGTAATTAATTAAAATTAAACATTATTTACCCATTTCTGACTTACAGCTTACCACTCTTCATAACAGACATTTAAAAATAGCTTTTAAAAAGACACATTATAATCTCTTTTTAAATGCAGACACTCACCTGCCTCTTTTAATTTAAAGCGTCACAATAGATATCCTAAGGAGATCAAGCCCCAACCAAATATGAATCAACCAAAAGACCCCACACCAATGCTACCTCCCCCAATCCCTGTAGCCACGGAGAGCTGGATGTAAAACTCTTGATCATGATCAAACCTCCAGACAAAAATTCTAGCAACAGGGCGCCTGGGTGGCTCAGTCGTTAAGCGTCTGCCTTCGGCTCAGGTCATGATCCCAGGTCCTGGGATCGAGTCCCACATCGGGCTCCCTGCTCGGCAGGAAGCCTGCTTCTCCCTCTCCCACTCCCCCTGCTTGTGTTCCTGCTCTCGCTATCTCTCTCTCTGTCAAATAAATAAATAAAATCTTTAAAAAAAAAAAATTCTAGCAACAGTTTCTGTTCTGAGTATTTAAAATATTTTAATTAAACTAGTGGTCAATATTTCTCTTTGTTTGGGCACATCTGTTAGTAAAAATGTTTTGAGCTTATAATGCTGCCATATGCATGTATACTTTTGATACTCTTTCTATATATATATATATATA
>NW_027716756.1:0-14371 GCF_054177405.1 Leptonychotes weddellii | reverse complement strand
CAGTGAGTTCATATGATACATGTCTTTCTCTGTTTGACTTATTTCGCTCAGCATAATACCCTCCAGTTCCATCCACATCGTTGCAAATGGCAAGATCTCATTCCTTTTGATGGCTGCATAATATTCCATTGTATATATATACCACATCTTCTTTATCCATTCATCTGTCGATGGACATCTTGGCTCTTTCCACAGTTTGGCCATTGTGGACATTGCTGCTATAAACATCGGGGTGCACATACTCCTTCAGATCCCTACATTTGTATCTTTGGGGTAAATACCCAGTAGTGCAATTGCTGGATCATATGGTAGCTATGACAGGGTTCTTTAAAGAGAGTGGCAGGACAGAAGAAACTAAGTTCAAAGCAAAATGTCTGAATCCCCCTGCCTTACCCTATGGAAATGGGCCCTGGCCTAGCCAAATGCTAGGACTCCACAGCCTGGAATTCTTCACTTGAAGCGCTAAGAAATCCAAGAGCACGCACTTCCCTGAAACCTTGCAACAAAGCCAAGCTCCAAAAACCAGGAAGAGTTGAAAATTCTCAGTAAACTAGCACAAGCAAGGTGCTTCCTTAACACAATAAACCAAGAGCAGCCTATATTGTTCTTATTACCGAAACACTAAAGACATTCCCATTAAAGTGAGGAATGAAACGAGGATGCCCACTACCACCACCATTATTTATCTTTATTATTTATGGTTATTATTATTAAAGATAATTCTAGTCAGTGATAGGGAAAATGAGAAGAAGGAAAAAAAAACAGTATAAATAGTAGAGGAAAAGAAAACCATGATTATCTACCTGGAAACCCCAGAAGAATTCACTGAAAACTTTTTGACTTAATAAGAGTTTAGCAAGCTGGCTAATGGAAAATGCAAACAAGGAAATCAAGAGCTTTCCTATGCATGAGAAGTATGGAAAAATAGCCTATAATAATTTTCATTCTTTCCCAATCCATTATAAGAAAAGATTCATGATGGTTTTAAAGATGTTCCACAATGCTTTGATACCTCTTCTCTCAAGAGGTGGGCTTAATTCCACTCTCCTTGTCTTCTCACTTGGGATCTCTCTCTTCCTTTCTCTCTCTCTTCCTCTCTCTCTCTTCCTTCTCTCTCTCTCTCTCTCTCTCTGTGTATAGCGGTGCCCACATGGCAAAGACATAATGCCCGCCAGCAGCCACATGTGAGAGCTTGGACCCAGCTCCTCCCCCCCACCCACCCTGTTGAATCTTGACATGACCATGACCATAGTCCCCATCAACAGCGGTACCACAACCTCAGAGAGCCTGAACCAGAATCACCAAGCTGTTCCCAGATTCCTGACCCACAGAAACTGTGAGATAATAAATGTTTTGAGGCATTGTGTTCAGGGTAATTTGTCACACAGCAATAGATAACTAATACAGGATTCTCTGTCACTCCAACCACCAAGGGTCTTGGCTGGGGTGGTGCTGATCAGAGTAATAGATAGAGTTGGAATAAACCTAGAAATAACTTTGTTTGGGTGACATAAAAAGGGCCTGGAGCTACCCCCCAGAAAGAGAAGACTGGATCTGGAAGAAGAGAACGGAGAGAGAGAGAAGCATGCTGGCACAATGTAAAACCAATGAAGAGGAACCCAGTGGGTGCTGCTGCACGCCGTGCCGTGTAAGGCCCCTCTTGCACCCTTCTGTGAGCCTCTTGGGAAGATTTTACTTGTTTTTCAGTGTTTTTGAGTATCACCCTTGTGTTCTGCTCACTGTGGCACTGCTAACATCTGTCCTAAGGCAGTTCAGCTGTATTTGCATATCGACAAAACCAACAGTAACCAGTTGGAAATGGAATGGAATACTGGGTGGAAATATTCCATTTATAGTATTAACCAAGAACTATAAAACCTTTAGGAACACAGCAAACATGCAGGATTCATATGACATAAGCGGTACATTGTTCCTACGGGACATATGAGCAGATATGAACAAAGGACAGAGTTATTTATTCATTTCATCAACAAACCCTTGGTTGAAAAATCAGGGTCTCACAGGAAATAAAGGGGGAGCAATTTAAAGGATATGTGTGGTTTATATATTAATATATGTTGTAAAACACGAGAAGCAAAAAATATAGACTCCATCTCCTTCCAAAACAAGCCTTCCATGTCGGCATTAGAACTCTTTTTTTTTTTTATTTTATTATGTTATGTTAATCACCATACATTACATCATTAGTTTTTGATGTAGTGTTCCATGATTCATTGTTTGCGTATAACACCCATAACCCTTTTTTTAGTAGGAAACTCTTCTCTTGAAAAAAATGTTTGAAGAAACACTGGCATGCTGGTGTTCTGGGCATATCATCCTCCAAATATTGTATAATGCACACAGTCACGTTTTGAATGCCATTTGTGAACTTGAACATCATGCCTTTTCACTTGTGTCGCTCTTCTTTGACAAATCATCAAAAAAAAAAATGCCTTTGCAGAAATTATCATTATCCTAAAGGTAAATTATCCAAGACCTCATATCCCATCTGTGTATAGAGAATTCAAACTAGAGCATACACTAGCATACACTAGCCCATTGACCAGTTCGTGTGGCCTCCAAGAGAAGCAACGATTGTTAGCATGTTCACTTAAAGACATGTTTTTAAATTGTCAGCCTTAAGTTTTGTTATATAACTATATGAAATTAAGTAACTCAAACCTGAGATGGGCAAAATCATTGCAACCGTGCATATGTGCCCACAGAGCTCTCCTATGACAGGGTGGGCTGTTATTATTCCCATTGTACAAACAAGGAAATTGAGGCCAGGGGCACAGTTGAATACATAGCTAATAAATGGCAGAGCTGAGATTCAACCTCAGCAGATTGGCTCCCACCTTCTGAACTACTTCGTAATCTTATGATTCAACAGTAGGGAACTAATTGCAGCCATTAAACATAATCTATAAAAGCAGTTTGAAAGCTGGCCTTCAAAGGGGGGGCACATGATCTGGCAAGAGCCACTCCCCCCACCCTCTACTCAGAGAAGCTCTGCTCCCCGTGTTGTAGCTTGAGATTCCACGACAGATTTCATTTGTAAGAATGATTATATTGAGGAAGGCGGGGTTGTAGAAAAATGTCTAATGATATGAAGAGATGTGGAGGGGAAAAAATAATTTTCAAACCCACATATACAGTAAGACACCAATTCGTGAAAAAGACCCACACATACTTTGACTGAAGAGACATCAAAATGGCAAATGGTTATATCTCGCTGTGGAAATACATTGGGGTTTTTCTTTCTTTGATTATTTGATTTTTCTGTATTTTTTTAAATTTTCTGCAATGGATATCTTTAATTCTAAAATATTTAAGGGGCATAAAAATGCTCAACATCATTAGTCATTAGGGAAATACAAATTAAAGCCACAGGGAGATAACATTTCATGCTTACTGATGGCTATTGCAGGAAGATGGGCAGTAACAAATGTTGGTAAGGATGTGGGAAACCAGAAACACTAATTCAGGGCACAGCCACTTTGGAAAACAACAGTTTGGTAATTTCTTAAGAAGTTAAACATAAATTTGCCATATGATCCAGCAATTCCCCTCTTAAGTATATACCCGAGAGAAATAAAAACATATGTGCACACAGATTTGCACATGAATGTTCTTTGCTGCACTATTCATAACACTAAAAAATTGGAAACAACTCAAACGTCCATCAACTGGTAAATGGCTACACAGAATGAGGTATAAACATACAATGACAAACTATCCAGCAATAAAAAGAAATGGGCCACTGCTACATGCTACAAAGTGGATGGACCTTTAAAACATTATGCTCATTAAAAGAAGCCAGAGACAGGAGACTACATATTGTATGATTCCATTTATATGAAATGTCCAGAAAAGGCAACATTGTAGAGACAGAAGGTAGATTAGCGGTTGCCAGGGCCGAGACAGAGAAGGGGGTGGGGGGAGAATTAACAGTGAATATACATAAGGGATCCTACTGAAGTGATGAGAAAATTGTAAAACTGATTTATGGTGATGACTGCACAACTTGGTAAATTTAATAAAAAATGATTTAATTGTATACTTCAAAAGAGTGAATTATGTGATGAGCAAAATATGACTCAATGAAGTCATTTTTAAACAAAAACAGCATCGAGGAAACATTCAGGCGGCTGCAACACCAGAAGGTTTTGCAAAGTTGCAAAGTTGAAAAGTAAGAGAAACAGACACCAAAGTGAGTGCCCCTGGGTCCAAGGAAAATGAGAGATGGCTCTAAAGGGTGTTTCTCAAACTTTTCTCAGAAAGAGTCCCTCTGCTGGTGGGAATGTGATCTGCATGTCCCCTCTGGATGGTCACCTGTCAACAGGTCCCACTTAAAATGTGCACAGCTACTTCACTCCCAAATCCACTTCTGGCAAAGTATGCCATGGAAAATGCCGGACAAGTTTTCAAAGATGCATGAACAAGAATGTACATCACAGGGGCACCTGGGTGGCTCAGTCAGTTAAGTGTCCCACTCGATCTCAGATCAAGTCTTGAGCTCAGGGTCATGAGCCCTGCATTGGGCTCCATGCTGGGTGTGGAGCCTACTTAAAAAAACAAAAAACAAAACAAAACAAAAAAAAACAAGAATGTATATCACAGCATTGTTTATAAGAGCAAAATCTTGGCAGGACCCAAGAAGTGAGGATCGGTTAAAAAAAATTATGGGGTATCTTCATATCATGGAACACTATGAAGTCATTTTTTAAAGAAATCATCATTTGTGATGATATTTATTGATTTGGAAACATGTCCATAAAGCATTATGAAGGAACACTTCAAAAACCGAAATAGCATAGGAAATACCCGGAAGGTGATATGTCAAAATGTTAACAGTTTCCTTTGATGGAATTCTAAGTGCTTTTCTTTCTTTCTTTGTAACAGCCTTTATTTCTATAGATGGAAAAGGCACTAAGGTATTTGATAAAAGAAGGGCCTTTGAAGCAAAGTTTCAGTTCCTTCCTCTACAATACTGGCTCACATCTTAAGCAAATTATCTGGTTTTCTAAGTTACCATTTCCCCATCTGTAAAATGGGCATAAGAATAATTTTCCCTTCTAGCATTCCTTGTGCACGTAAAGTGCTTCGTCCGGTGTCTGGCACAGAGCATGCAGTCCATTAATATCAACTATGATTATATTTCAATAACAACACTTAGAATACATAATTTTTAGAGAACATAACCAAGCTACTTTTTAAATAAGAGTAACTTGGTAGAGTAGAATGAAGACGCAGAAAGTGGAAGAAAGGAACAAACACCAGATACAAGAGTCTTTTCCTTCACTCTTCCCCAAAGCACGATGTGGTCTCATCTGCTCACAAAGCCCTGGCTCCTTCACAGACTGTGGGATCCCCTCTGGGAGGCCACAGAGATCAGATGTGGCCACCGCTGGGCCTGCTCACTTGGCAGGAAGGAAGGCGCCACACTGTGTAGCTTAATCTGTTTTGAGAACCTTTAACAGGCTCTGTAACAGATGCCCCATCTGCACAGAGCCTGTGTTTGTGGGAAAGAGCCGAGAAGAAACCACATTCTGTTCTGCCTGCTCCTTCACGGACTCCTTTCCACCCGGCCCCAAGGAAGGAGGGGCTTGCGGCTAGGATTTCAGACTGGGAAACAGAGAGGGGCCATGACTCATAAGAGGTCCCGCTCCAGTGAGGGCCTGAGCCAGAACTCTTGGCCCTAACTCTCTGAAGTGAGAAGCTTCCAGTGACAAGCTGCCTGAGCATTCACTGTCTCCAGAGACGCTCCCAGCAACAGCCCCTTCCTAAGTCTTGCAGCCGGTGAGCCCATCCCCACACCATGAAACTAGCAGCCAGTAAACCAGACCCTGGTGCTCTCATGAGGGTCAGACCCCATGGTGAACCTCACCTGAACCAGCCCATTTGCCGCTGTCCCTAAGACCCCTGGTTTCTGAATTCATGACTCATTTCCCATCAGTGGCCTTATTACTCCTCAGGTGTCCTGGGAACTGCTTTTGCTGTAAGGATATCGGGGGACCACAGGCCCTGGGTGGAGGGGATGAGAACGAAGGGATAACCATCCCAGGAGGTCCTATGAGAAGCTTTCTTAGCCATGCTGATAGGGTTTTATCTCTACTGGACCCCCTGAGCACTCTGGGGCCCTACTTGTGTGTCTATGTAACTACTAGGTTCTAGAGCCAGAAAACCTCCCAGCATCCCCCGGAGAGCTTCCTGTCACCTTGCAAGGTGTGCCGTCTCCTTAGAGGTCCAGGCTCTAGGACGGCCAGCAGTCCATGGCAGGACCAGCTTGCACTTCGGCTAGTACAGTGGGAACACTTTAATCCTTGATCAGCAACAGTTACACACATTCAGTAAAACATCTGATTCCTGCTCATGGGCTCCTGTAAGTTGGAAGGAATGCCTCCCACAAATAAGAGGCCCAAGTAGGAGGAATTTTAGGAACTTTCCACAGCCAGGGTGCACTAGGAGAGGTTGCCCAAGGCAAATTCTGCAGGGCAGAGAAGTCATGGTCATAGCAGCAGGAGCAATGCCAGGTGTCAAATACAATGCGTTAGGGGATGACAAAGACAAACTAATGAACAGAAAGAAGCCCCTCTGAACCCTCCAAGGCAGCCTCTGCCTAGAAGAGAGTCCTCCTGGTGCTCCCCTACCTTGGCAGTTCAGGGCCTCGGAGAAGCAGCCACCCCAACTTTTCCACCAGTGAACCCCAGCACATAAAAATTCTCCCACCTTTTGTTTCAATGAGAGAGAGGTCAATCTCTCTCCCCAACTGCAATAGTCTTGAATAAAGTCTTCCGGGCCCATTTAACTTCCCTTGTGCAATTATTCTTTGACAAAACCTACACATGAATATTTATAGTGTCTTTATTCATAATCACCAAAACTTGGAAGCACCCAAGACATCCTTCATCAGGTAATGGACCAACAAACTGTGATACATCCATCCAATGGAGTACTGTTCAGTGATAAAAAGAGAATGAGCTATCAAGCCATCCAAAGCCATGAATGAATCTTTAGTGCACATTGCTAAGTGAAAGAAGCTAGTCTGGAAAGACTACATATATGCAATTCCATTAAGATGACATTCTAGAATGTCATATAAGCAAAACTTGGTAAAGAGATCACAGGTTCAGGAAGAAGGAGGGATTTTTTTTAGGGTGGTGAAACTATTCTATATGAAACTCTAATGGTGGCTATTGCCACCATACATCTGTCAATACCCATAGAGCTTTACAATACAGAGTAAATCTTAACATACCAAATTTTTAAAAATTCATTTTGGAGGTTGGGAGCTCCCAGAATGGGTCTGTTGTATTGTTGTAAAATGTATGAATTAACCTCATTGAAGGGGATGGAAGAACAAGATGCTGAACTTAAATAACTTTGGAAATGAGGACTGTCTCCAGGACGAAAGGCCAGAGGCATTGTACGTTAGCACTATACTATAATAGATAAAGCTGTCTCCCACGTAAGGACAAGATAACCTGAAACCACTATGCATGAATCCTGGAACGGAACAATTGAGAGATGGTGGGAGATGGTATGAGCCAGGTTTCTCACTGTTGGAGTGGGTGGTTACAGATAAGCAAGGAAGAAGCTCGAATGACCCATGTGATTCTACATGAAAGTCAGAGAAATTAATATAAACTCATAGTTAATACACATACAGACGGATGCATACAAAAAGAAGGGTTGATAGAGGGAGTTAGTAGGTGGTTTGTATGAGGAGGAAGAGGAGCCCACCAAGTGTGAAAAAGCTGGAGAGAGCTGAAGGTGCCCCCAGAATGGCCCACTTGAAAGCTTTGCCTAGAATCAGCCTTGAAAGGGACTCTGCTTGTGATGGCTCATTTACTTCTTGAACCTCCGCAGAAAGAACAGGAAGAGAGAGGCTGAGAGAGGAAAGTGAATTACCAAGTAAGCAAAAGTAAGACACTCTTCCACGAAAAATCCCAGTTCCAGTACTGTCGGGCACCACATAGGAAACAGGTTTTAAACCCACGTAAAATATAGGCATCCATGTCCCCCTTGGCCACCGCCTGTGACTTTCTGAATATAGATGGGACTCTTGCATAAGGCTTTCTAATGGCTAGATAGTTTCTTCACGACAGAATTTAGAATCATTAGCATGGCACTCAAGACTCCAAAAATACATTTCTATTCTTGTGTGCCACTCCCCAAATGTTTACTCCGTGCACCAATCATAAGACTTTCTGCTGATCCAGGACCCTGTAAGGATTTTCACATCCTCACGCTTTCTCTCTGAAATATCCTTCCTCTTTTACCTTCTTGGCCTAGCAGATCTATATGCTCCATTCAAACCCAGCCTGGCGAATCCTTCCTTTGTTTCCCTTGCAAAGATTTTCACTACTTTCCTTGTTATCCCTGCGATACAGTAATCATACTTTTTTATGGTGTTGGAGTTATAAACTGTCAAGTATCTCCCTTTCCTGCCCTCTTGGCTCTAACTGGTTGAGAACAGATACCAGGAATCAAATGGGGCTCAGAGTCAAAGCAGCCTCCTTAATGATAAAACTAGGCTGGAGAAGATAGCTTGAATGGAGCCCCAAAAGGGAAGGAAAAATAAGATGAAAACAGAGGGGCAAACCATAAGAGACTCTTCACTGTAAGAAATAAACTGAGGGTTGCTGGAGGGTGGGGGGATGGGTAATTGGGTGCTGGGCAATAGGAGGGCACTTGATGGAATGAGCACTGGGTGTTCTATGCAACTGATGAATCACTAAATTCTACCCCTGAAACTAATAATACAGTATATGTTACCTAAATTGAATTTAAATAAACAATTAAAAATTTTTTTAATTTTAAAAATAAATAAAAATAAATGAATTAATGGAGCCCCAAATGAAGCTTCCTGCTCCCTGCCTTACAAAGTAAAGACAATCAGCCCCTGGTAAAGACCTGACATGATCTTCTTCTACCATTCACAGGCTAAGAAGCTGAAACAGAGAGAGCCAAGACCTGGAGGCTGAGCAAGAGGCAGGTCCTACCTGGTCTGTATACCCTCTAGAGGCTGGAATTTCAAAGAGCCTGATTCAATCAATCCAGTGGTTCTTGGCCACAATGCATGTTAGAATCACCTAGGAGCTTTGGAAACACTCTTGCCCAACCTCACCCAAGACCAATTGAGTTTGAATCACTGGAGGTGGGGCCTCTTATCAATAGTTTTTAAAAGCTCCTCCAGGTGATTTTAAAGCACGGCCAGGCTGGGAATCTCCAAATTAAGCCAAGATGACAGAAGGAAACGTGAGCTTGACCCAACTGATAAACTAGGCTAATGAATGTCAGTGGCTTCACCTGCTTCATGAGTCAGGCTAGCACTGACCACCCCTTGGAAAGAGGTGAGTAACGAAAGAGGAGAAAGTTTCTTTTCGGCTCTTCCCTGCTGGCTAGGTTTATTCTGTTCTGTTTATTCTCTTCTGGGCTGAGGAAGGATGTGGGAAGAGAATAAATGTTGCTGCACATTACTTCATTTGAATTTCACAATACCTCCTGGGGGGTATAAAGGTCGGCAGAGAGGATCACAAGGAAGGAAATTATTTATACATTGTCATTCTTATCTTCGTCTTTGACCTTTACTTCTTTTTTTTCTGATTATAAAAAATACACATGTTCACTGTGGAAACTTTACCAAAAACAGAAGCATAAAGCAGAAAATAAAAATACGTAATTCTAGCATCAACTGCTATTATTTTGTTGTATTTTCTTCCAATTTTGTTTGTAGTCTGCCTTCTTCATTTCAATGTATATACTTTTGTATACATACTTTTACTGACTACATAATCTTCCACCATACGAAGATACCATGACTTCTTAGTCATTCTCCTAATGTCAGGGATTTAAAATATTTCCTAATTTACACCATAGTAAATAAAGTTGCAAGGAACATCTCACTTAAAGTGTACAGCTTTCTGCATTCCACATTATTTCCTCAGAATAAATTATGATAAATGGAATTACTCTGTCAAAGAATACAAAGATTTTTAAGGACCTTGATACATTTTTCCAAATTGCTGTTTGAAAAAATTTTACCAACTGAAGCCATAATAATTTATGAAAGCAGCCCAAACATTGGAGTGCTTTTTATTAGTAACACCTCAGTGTTGGCTCTCACAAACTTTATCAGTAGAAAGGATGCTGCTTTTATTCCTCATTCAGGGGATGTCTCCATTCTGTAAGAAATGACAGAGGTACTTCTCAGCGTGGTCCTCTAGACAGTGATAGGCCTTTGTGTCTCACTATTCCTGGTCAAACCTCTGAGTGATTCCACTAGAGCTTGGGCAAATGTTATCATGCTTCCCAAGCAATAACAAGCTTTCGTGTATTCTCCCTGGAGGCACTTAGGTCTATAAAGCAGTCATGGCCAGGTTTACTATCCTCGTGTTCCTGCTGGAGGAAAGTGGGGCTCAAAGCCATTGCTGTCAGAGGTCACAAACTGGTGAGTGCCCAAGCCAAGAGAGTAGCGGGGTCTCCTGGCTCTATATGTCAGCACTTTGCCCCTTTCACCTAGCTGCTTCTTCTTGGTCGTGCACTATATAAACAGGATGGAGACATCAGTTCTTACGAGAAATCTCTCAGACATCAGCTGAGAGCTCCCTGCCCCTTGAGATCTAGGGGAGATTGCCGAATGCCTTGTATCAGTCTGCTAGGGCTGCCATTACAAAATGCCACAGACTGGGGGGCTTACCCAACAGAAATTGATTGCTTACAGTTCTGGGGCCTGGAAGTTCAAGATCAAGGTGCCAGCAGGTTGGTTTCTCCAGAGGCCTCTCTCCTTGACTTATGGATGGTCACTTTCTTGCTGTGTCCATGGCCTTTTCTCCGTGTACAATCAGCCCTGGTATCTCTTCCTCTGCTTCTAAGGACCCCAGTCCTATCAGATTAGGGTCCCACTCTTATGGGCCTATCAAACCTAATTACCCTAACTCCAAATACACATTCTCCTAGGGGTTAGAACTTTGACATCTGAGTTTGGGGGGAGGATATAATTCAGTCCCTAACACCCCTCATTCCACATCCTATGGTAGTAGTAAGCACTCCTCAACATGATGTGGGTCCTTGATGGTGGAAAAGAAGTGGGAAGCGAGGGGGAGAACTGCACCTCCCTGGCTCCAAACTCCTGCTTTCACCAGATTAAACCCCTGTATTAATCTTGTGTCTAACATCTATTCTTTCTGCCCCACTGTTGGCATAGAAATGAGAGCCAGGGTAAGATTGGAGTCTTCTTTACCAGTAACAAATCAATGTTGGCTCTCACACACTTTAGCAGTAGAAAGGATGCTGCTATTTTCCAGGGTAAGATCATTCACAGGAGCCATGTGGGTATGTGTTAGATGTTACTAAGAAGTCCAAGAAGAGAAGGGATAGCAAAGGAGTCTATATGAACAATTTCAAACTGGACTCCAGACAGCCTTGTTCTTAGGAGAACATCCTTACTACATCTGACTCCTGGTATCTATTCTCAACCATTTAGAGCCCAGAGGGCAGGAGGGGTTGTTAATTGATAGTTTATATCTCCAGCACTGCACTAAAGTGTGACTACTGGATCACAGAGTAAACAGAGGAAGGAGTGAAATCTCACCTCTGGTGGGAGGCGGCGGGGGGAGGATGGGGGTGTGGTTCACTGACTACTTCATCCCATGTGGTTCCAAGCCTAGTGCATATCACAGGTTCTTCCATCTTGCTTTACCTTCTTTATTCCTCCTGGTCCTCAAGCTCTAGGACCACCACCAGAACCCCCAAATTCTTCTCACCCCATTGGGAGGTAGAGCTTTCAAATTTCCACAGCTCCAAACAGCAAACTCTGCTCCGGACTGACTTTGAAGAGCCAGACCAAACCCCTTGGGAGCTCCATAAGCTGGAAGGCCTTCAATTTAAACAGCTCCGCTTTCCTTAGATGCCAATTGCAGTTTTAAATAGCATCTGTGTCTTCATTACTCAAATAAACCTAATGATTGTTGATATTAGTGAGGATAAATTTTTAACAGCATGGGACTGAAGTGATGAAGTTGCTAAATAGAGAATGAGGTCAGAGTCACTAAAATGCTTGAAAAATGTCAGCGGGGATGGATAAAAGGGCACACTGTTGGTGAGTGCTTTAGGAATATAAACGAGAAGCATCTGGAAGAGAAAGTTAAGTGCTATGTGTTATAGTCCTACCATCCTAGGTGTGTGTTTAACCATGGTCAGGGACACAATTTAGTCCCACAGCCATTGCTTATGACCCTCCCAATGATGCGCCAGGTGTTCTGAACAACCCAAATTTCCTTAATCAGGAGAATGAATAAACAAACTATGGTGCACCCATACATCAAAATATCACTTGGCCAAAAAAAGGAATCCATGATTGATACACACAAAGACTTGGAAGAATCTCAAAGGCATTATCGCTGAATGAGAGAAGCCAGGCCCCAAAGATCAAATACTATAGGATTCTACTTTTTGGCATTCTCGGAAAGACAAAAGTGTAGTGATGGAGAACA
This sequence comes from Leptonychotes weddellii, assembly GCF_054177405.1. NCBI lineage: Eukaryota > Metazoa > Chordata > Mammalia > Carnivora > Phocidae > Leptonychotes > Leptonychotes weddellii. Next base: position 1,871 of record NW_027716756.1, on the reverse strand, counting down.
GACCAGTGGTTACCAGGGGTGAAGAGTGGGGGAGGGTGCAATGATACTGATGAAACTGATGATCTATGTTTCTATCATAGTCGTGGTTATACAAATTGATAACATGTATTAACACTCATAGGACCATACACCCTCAAAAGGTCAATCTTACTGTGTATTAATTTTAAAAATACAAAAAAAAATTAAAAATACACTCACTCACACACACATAAAATATCTATATGATATGATTCCACCTGATGTTTCCTCAACCCCTAAGGCTCCTCAGAGAAGCCCCAAGGGCTACAGTACAAGTATGGAGGAGACCCAGACCAGCTTCCCATCCCCTTTCCACTAGAATGTTCCACTCTGTGTTTATTTTTTAAGGAACATTTCATTTGGAGAAGAAAATAAAAGCTTGAATCATTGAAGTAATAACACCTAGTGATTGTTTAACATTCAACACCTTACTATGGTGCCAAGCATTGTGCAAAATGCTTTTTTATATGCATCATCTCTTGTATTCCTCCATAGAACCCTATGAGGTATGAATTCTCTTATTTTAGAGAAGAGGAAAGATGAGGCTTAGAGAGATTACTTAACTTGCCCGCCGTCACCCAGGTAGTGAGTGGCAGGACAGGGGTTTGGACTATGGCAGTGCCTCTTAGATCCCCTACTGTTGGGAGTGTGGTTGACCAGCAGCCGCAGGGCTGCACTCTAGAATTCATCAATGCTTTCACACAAGGAGACACATGCCATAAGCTGTTCCTAGTCAGTGACTGAGCATGGCAGGGGTACTAAAGGCAGGCCTATTCCTGGGAAATGTGCACTCCTCTCATGGATGACTTTGACTCTAGATTCCCCATCAACCTGGCTTTGAGAACTGTACTGCAGTCTTCCTCCTCCTTCCCTCCCTCCCTTCCTTCTTTCCCTCTCTCCTTCATAGGGGCCAGATCTGCACCAGTCAGATGGCTCTCCCAGCCTTCTCTGGCTCCCTTCCCATTTTCCTTCACCGTTGTTTCTCCCAGTGAATCTCTTATAAGTCTTATCATTTGGTGTCTGCTTCTTGAAGGACCCAAACTAACACATCTTACTCCAGAAGCAAAGTTCTTATAAGCTTTGCAACAAGAGAGCAATCTGAGTCTTAGAGATGATAATACCCAAGCTATAGGGTTGTTGGTAGGACTGAGCTCCCCGACACAGATGAAACACCACTAGATGTCCCTCACCTGGCTCATAGTGAATACTCAATAGTTATTGGATGAATGAAATGAAATAAAGTTTGTCTGACCATTAGCTAGGAGGGACTTGATAGTCTTATTTCCTCTGGCAGTTAAAGAAAACAGAGGAGGGTACAGAGAGCAGATTTCCTCCAGGCATCTGGCAGCCCCCATCAAAGTGTCCATAGGACCACACCACTATCAGCCTCTGCCTCTCTCCAAACCCAGCCAGACACAGACAGGCATGGCTGATTCTTCCCACTCCCATCAGCTTTTTACACGAAGAAGGGTTTTCATGCTGACATCCCAGCTGGCCCCTATATCTCATGAAAGTCACTTCCATGGGCTGAAAAATCTCTCTCCAAAAGAATTACTCTCATAAAGTGCTGTGAATTGGATGCTGACCTGGAGCCAACCAGAGGAATTTTTCAATACCCACTTTTATATATAAAATTTGTAACATTTCTCTTCTCATTGAAACTAGGTGGTATTGACTGAGCAGAAATTTCAAGAGCATGTGTTTGGGACTTGATGGGGTGAGCCCATGGTAATCGTGGCTACCCACAGTTCATTTAAGATTCCTCACCAAGGGGCGCCTGGGTGGCTCAGTTGGTTAAGCGACTGCCTTCGGCTCAGGTCATGATCCCAGGGTCCTGGGATCGAGTCCCACAT
>NW_027716755.1:0-325 GCF_054177405.1 Leptonychotes weddellii | reverse complement strand
GGACTCCAGGATCATGACCTGAGCCAAAGGCAGTCGCTTAACCAACTGAGCCACCCAGGCGCCACCCCGAAGGCAGATGCTTAACCAACTGAGCCACCCAGGCGCCCTATTTATTTATTTTTAAAAGTTTATTTATTTGAGTAATCTCTACCTCCAACGTGGGGCTCGAACTCATGACCCTGAGATCAAGAGTCTCATGTTCCTCCGACTGAGCCAGCTGGGCGCCCCCAGAGGTGCGTTTTAGAACCATTAGTTGGACGGGTGAGGTGAAAAGGACTCAGGGGAGAGGCGTTTTCAAGGGCTTTGCGCCAACAAATGGCCAATA
>NW_027716754.1:0-325 GCF_054177405.1 Leptonychotes weddellii | reverse complement strand
TTTTCTAATTTTAAATGATTTATTACATGTGTGGAAACATGTTCCATATTCTTTAATACAGCCGTGGCTAGAAATAACAGTGGGCTACAGAAAGTACAGGCTTGGTTGACAATTTAAGTGGAACGTTTGAAAAGTAGAATGCTGTTCGGGCGGAGCAAGATGGCGGAGGAGTAGGAGACCTGGATTTCGTCTCCTCTCAAGAATTCAGCTGGATAGGGATCAAACCATTCTGAACACCTACAGGCTCAACAGGAGATCGAAGAAGGGAATAGCAGCAGCTCTCTGAACAGAAAAGCGACCACTTTCTGGAAGGTAGGACGTGCGG
>NW_027716753.1:0-325 GCF_054177405.1 Leptonychotes weddellii | reverse complement strand
CTCGGGCGCGCCCTCCGCGTTCTCCTTGCCGCCGCCGTCGGGCGCCTTGGGCCGCGGCGGCTCTTTATGGTTCTTTACAGACTAAAATTTGTTTCCTGGCTGGATAAAATGTTGACTTAGTATTAAAGCCTACTTTTACCTGAATCATCTGTGCAGATTGCCTTTCTGTGTTTCTGAGGCCAAACATACTCTCATTCTCTATTTTCTGATTTCCTAGAACTTCCTAAGCCTTTCAGGTTAATTTAAAAAAAAGATTTAATTTATTAGAGCAGTTTTAGGTCACAACAAAATTGAGTGGAAAGTACAGAGAGTCTCCATATACTCC
>NW_027716752.1:0-325 GCF_054177405.1 Leptonychotes weddellii | reverse complement strand
GGGAACTGCTGCCGAGGAGGACTGGGCATGTCCCCCCCACCCCTGGTGAACACGATGACCTGGGGCCCGCCAGTCCCTTCTAAAGATGTCCCCTCCGAGCCCATGGCTGGTTGGGAGCTTCACGGATGCTGAGAATAGTTCTGGGTCCCAACTCAGGCTGTGGCACTTCCAAGCTATGTGATCTTGACGATGTCTGGTTTACCTTAACTCTAAAATAGGGATAATGGGGGCGCCTGGGTGACTCAGTCGGTTAAGCATCTGCCTTTAGCTCAGGTCATGATCCCGGGGTCCTGGGATCGAGTCCCACATCAGGCTCCCTGCTTGG
>NW_027716751.1:0-325 GCF_054177405.1 Leptonychotes weddellii | reverse complement strand
GAGCCCCGCCTCGGGCTCCCTGCTCTGCTGGAAGCCTGCTTCTCCCTCTCCCACTCCCCCTGCTTGTGTTCCCTCTCTCGCTGTCTCTCTCTCTGTCAAATAAATAAAATCTTAAAAAAAAAAAAAAAAAAAAAAAAAAGAATGCACGTACCTTCACCTCTTTAGAGACTTGCCGCCAAGATGCCAGTGCCATAGTAGAATCCTGACCTTTCGGGCCACGTCTGCCATTTGTCCTTCTAGTCTGGTGATGCCCGTGGTAAGAGGCCACTAGTGACTGTTTAGTGGGTTTCCCTTCACACGGCATGTTCCATACATTACAAAATCC
>NW_027716750.1:0-325 GCF_054177405.1 Leptonychotes weddellii | reverse complement strand
TGTGTTTATAGATTTATAGGTCCTTTATAATTCCCTCCATCCAGTTTCACTTTTCTTGTATACATAAGCAGTTGTGTTGACTAGTACAGCAGCTTTTATTGATTAGTCCATCCTTCCCCTATGATCTGTTCTGCTTTATATGTCAGATTTCATATACATCGATTTTTGGGGGCCATCTCTTCTTCTTTTTTTTTTTTTTTAAAGATTTTATTTATTTATTTGAGACAGAGAGAATGAGAGAGACAGAGAGCACATGAGAGGGGGAAGGGTCAGAGGGAGAAGCAGGCTCCCTGCCGAGCAGGGAGCCCGATGCGGGACTCGATCC
>NW_027716749.1:0-325 GCF_054177405.1 Leptonychotes weddellii | reverse complement strand
CAACTGGTGATTCAGACAGCCCCGCCCAGCCTGGCCAGCCGAGCCAGAGTGTGAAATAAATGCCCCCCCCCAAGGAGGGCCAAGCCAGGCGGCTGGTGCGCTGTGCGCCGGGCCCCCAAGACAATCCAGGGCTCAGCTGGGACCCTCACCACGCACGTGAAGGAGCAGCAATCCCCAAAGTATTCTGCACCTCCGCCAATGTTTTTCTAACAAGGACCCTGTGGTGAGTGCCAGTGTCTGGAGCATGTTCTCCCCCGCCCCTACTGGGTGAACTGTTTAGGGCCCTCCACCCCTAATTTCCCTCATCAGCCGACACTCACTACCA
>NW_027716748.1:0-325 GCF_054177405.1 Leptonychotes weddellii | reverse complement strand
GAACAGACATTTCTCCAAAGAAGACGTACAGATGGCCAACAGACACATGAAAAGATGCTCATCATCACTTGCCATTAGGGAAATGCAAGTCAAAACGACAATGAGATATCACCCCACACCTGTCAGGATGGCTAAAATCAAAAACACAAGAAACAAAATGTGTTGGTGAGGATGTGAAGAAAAAGGAAGCCTCTTGCACTGTTGGTGGGAATGCAAACTGGTGCAGCCACTGGGGAGAGCAGTATGGAGGTTCCTCAAAAAGTTAAAAATAGAGCACCCTAGGACCCAGTATTTTCACTTCTGGGTATTTACACCAATAATACAA
>NW_027716747.1:0-325 GCF_054177405.1 Leptonychotes weddellii | reverse complement strand
AAGTCTTGTAGTTCTATTCCAATAGGCTTTAATGGACAAAAATAGTGACTGAAAAGAATTTTGAAATATGTGAATTTTAAATATAATTTTGAGGAATTAAAACATGGGGCTACAAAGTCAAACAGGTTCACATTCTTAAGTCATAAATTCTCCAAGACATTCGAAGTAACCACAAGAAGTAAATAGTTCATCATACAAGAGTTCATCAAAGCTAAAATGAAGTAAGTATGGATGGTGAGAAAGAATTTATACTTTGGCATGAAAACAGCTTAAAGGCTTCTCAAATTGTGCTGTTTGGGGTTTGTAAGTGAAATTCTAAAGCCAC
>NW_027716746.1:0-325 GCF_054177405.1 Leptonychotes weddellii | reverse complement strand
CCTGGGATCGAGCCCCGCATCGGGCTCCCTGCTCGGCGGGAAGCCTGCTTCTCCCTCTCCCACTCCCCCCTGCTTGTGTTCCCTCTCTTGCTGTGTCTCTCTCTGTCAAATAAATAAATAAAATCTTTAAAAAATACATATGTATACCCTGGGGTGCCTAGGGTGGCTCACTGGGTTAAGCGTCTGCCTTTGGCTCAGATCATGATCTCAGGGTCCTGGGATCGAGCCCCATGTGGGGCTCCCTGCTCAGCGGGGAAGCCTGTTTCTCCTTCTCCCTCTGCTCCTCCCCCAGCTCAGGCTCTCTCTCTCTCTCTCTCTCTCTCTC
>NW_027716745.1:0-5565 GCF_054177405.1 Leptonychotes weddellii | reverse complement strand
GTTGCAAATATATTTTCCCAGGATGTCATTTGTATTTAGACTTTGTTCATGATTTTTCTTTTTCTTTTTTTTTTAAGATTTTATTTATTTGACAGAGAGAGAGCGAGCGAGCGCGCGCGCGCGAGAGCCAGAGAGCACAAGCAGGGGAAACAGAAGAGGCAGCAGGAGAAGCAGGGTCCCCCCTGAACAGGGAGCCTGACGTGTCCCGTGTCTTCACTGCCCAGTGTAGTAGTCATGAGCCACATTGGCTATTAAACACTTGAAATGTAGCTACTGTGACTGAGGAACTGGATTTTTAAATTTGATTTTACTTTAATTTATATTTAAATTCAAGCAGCCACATTTGGCTAGTGGCTACCGCAGGGGCAGAGGTGTGGGGCATAAGCTGCCAGCTCGAAGACTGAGAGAGTGTAGTCAAGGAGGAACAAACTTGGAAGAGCCCCTCACCCCCCCAGACTGAGATCTGCACCACATTGGAGAGAGCGTAGCTGTAGCCCATGGGATACTGGTGTGTGTGTACCGCTGGGTTTCCTGCATACCTTTGACAGAGAAGCACCCGCTAATATGGAAGCTGCCACACTGTAGAAGCCGGAAACCAAAGCACCAGAACTGGAAAACAAGCCTCTTCCTCTTGCAGTTTCCCTCTGCATCCTCTGCTGATAAGGCAGCACTATGCCATCTGCCAGTGGACAAATGTTTCCAGGCTCCAGTTCCAGTATCACAAAGCAACAAAAAGTAGAACAAATCTAACGCGTAAAGGCAAATAAATGAGAACTGGCACGGGGTGGATGGAAACTGGGTAGGAGCAGAACTTCTCACTGTGTACCTTTAAATATTATTCTGAGTTTGAATCATATAAACATATTATTTACTCAACAAATTCAAGACAAGAAGCTGAGGGGCACCTGGGTGGCTCAGCTGGTTAACCATCCAACTCTTGGTTTCAGCCAAGTCATGATCTTGGGGCCCTGGGATTGAGCCCTGCATCAGGCTCTGCGCTCAGGACAGAGTCTGCTTGTCCCTCTCCCTCCCTCTCTGCTCCTCCCCCTACTTGTGTGTTCTCTTTCTTCAAATAAATAAATAAAATCTTTTTTTAAAAGACAAAAAGATGAAAAATATATACCAAGCAGATACAAATCAGAAGGAAACTAGGATACCAACACCCCCATATAGACCAAAAAAGACCACATATATCAATAAAAAGAACAATATACTGAGGAGACATAACAATTACAAACATATAAGCATCTAATAATACAACTTATAAACATGTTAAACTACGGATAGACTTATAAGGCCCAGTAGCTGAATTTATAGTGGTGGTTGGAGATGTTAGCACACCCCTCTCAGAAATTGATAAAGAAGGAAAAAAAGCAAGGATATAGAACATTTGAACAATGAATGTATAAGCTAATATAGATGAATGCATCCTCAAACCCCAAAACAAATCATTCTCAAAATCACATGAAACAGGCAAACATGGATCACATGCTAAGCTACAAAAAGAATTATTAATAAATTCCTAAGAATCAGCACCATCCTGGTCAGTTGTCTAAATCCAATCCAATAGAAGTGGAAATCAGTAACAAACAGGAGAGCTGAAAAAACTCCATATGTCTGAAAATTTCAAATCATACTTCTACATAATGCATGGAGTAAAGATAATATAATAAGGGAGATTAAGAAATACTATTAAAGACAAAAGTATGTAAAAATCAGTGAGATGGTGCTAAAGCATTTTTTGCAGGGAAAATTATAGCTTTGAATGCATTTCTTAGAAAAAAAAGAAAGTGCAAGTAAAACAAAGTTAATCTTAAAGAAGCTAAAAAATAAAAAATAAATAACAGAGTAAATCTCCCCAAAGAAGAAAGGGAGTAGTCGATAATATAAGGGTAAGTATCAATGAAATGGGGGGGGGTGAGACAATTAACAAAACCAAAAGTTGCTTTTTGAGGAAAAAAAAAAACCCTAAAACTAAGATAGACAAACTCTTGGCAAAGACAGAACAAATAAATAAAATGCATAATAAAAATGAACAAATAAGTGTAACTACAGCAGAAATGGAAATTTTCATTTAATTTTAATGCTATTAAAATAAAACAAAAAATACATAAAAACTATCAAAGAGTTTTGCTGTATCAGGATGCTTTGGGCTGCAAATAATAAAAAAGAAATCGATCTAACCTGATTTTCAGAATAAGAAATTAATTATCTTATAGAACAGGAAGTGCACAGGTAGGATAATTCAGGGACTGATTAGCTGTACCTTCATCGAGACATCAAAGTCAAGTTTCTTTTCATCCTTCTGCTTTTCCATCCTGGCAGCAGACTCAGCCATGGAGTAGCTCCCCTCCTAGACACAAGATAGCTTGGTGGCTCCAGGCTTCCCATTTTGTCAGAGAAAAAAAATCTTTCCCCCAAGCCCCTCATCCTCTGCCATATACAGTTGATCATTGAACAATGTGGACATTAAGGACACCAGCCCTGTGCAGTCAGACATCTGTGTATACTTTTTTTAAAGATTTATTTATTTATTTTTGAGAGAGAGAGAACATGTGAGGTGAGGGAGACAGGCAGAGGGAGAGAGAATCTAAAGCAGACTCCCTGCTGAGGGCAGAGCCTGATGCAGGGTTCCACCTGAGATCATGACCTGAACCCAAATCAAGAGTTGGCCACCTAACCGACTGAGCCCCCCAGAAATCTGTGTATTACTTTGACTCCCTCCAAAATGTAACTACTAATCACTACTGTTGATGGGAAGCCTTAATGATAACATAAATAGTCGATCAACACATATTTTGTATGTTATATGTAGTATACAATAAAGTAAGCTACAGAAAAGAAAATATCATTAGGAAAATTCTAAGGAAGAGAAAATACATTGAGAGAACTCTATTATGAAAAATCCTCTGGTCAGTGGACCCGTGCAGTTCAGACCTGTGTTGGTCAAGGGTCAACTGTACTCTTCTGCCTCACTGCATCATATACTCACAGCTAAGCTAATTGCTGACAAGGAACAGGGAATCCCTGTGTTTGGCATTGGCCAGATCTGGGTCACCGTCCAAATGGCTCTCTGAGGCTGCAGGGGGTTACACTCTCCTGAAGTATGTGACCAAGTGGAGAAAAATGGAGGTATAGGGAGATGACTACTGTCAACATGTCTGCTATTATTATGAAAAGCTTGATGCCAAAAAATTTGGAAAACCTAAGCAAAATATGTAAGTGCTTGGAAAAATATGAAATGCCCGAACTGGCACAAGAAGAAAAATATTTGTATAAAATATCCATTCACCCATTCATTCAATAAATAATTATCGAGTACTTATTAACTGCTACACTCTTGAAAAATGTGATTAATAAGCACCACCACTCCCCCTCTCTCACCCCTCCTGACTCTCCCATACCTCCTCTCCCTATATCCCTCACCCTGCCAATAAAAAAAGTCACCAGACTTTTTTGCAGGTCAATTCTACCAAACTTTTAGAGGACAGCTAGTTCCTGTACTATTCAAGTTTTCCCAGAGATGAGGGGAGGGAAAGTCACCCAACCAATTTATAAATCTAGTTAAACATTGGTATTATAGCAGATATGAGGAAAGATCATTTTAACCTGGTTTTACTTACAATTATAGATGCAAAATTCCTAATTTAAACAACCCCAAGTGGGATTTAGTTTAGAAATGTAAGATGATTTAGGGTCAGATAAATCTATCAAGGTGTTTCAGATTAAAGAAAAAAATATGATATTTCAATAGATATAAGAAAAAGATCTATTTGTGATTAAAGTAGCATTCTTAACCTGATAAAAATTCTCTATTAAAAACTTACAACATACATCATATTTAATGAAAAAAAAATGTGGACTTCTAGTTAATATGGAAACCAGAAAAGCATACTTCCCAATACGACTACTGTCCAATGGAGTACTGGGAACTGGTATATGATAGAGATGGCATCACAACTCAGTGAGGAAAGAATGAATTATTTAATAAGTGGTGGTGGGAGAATTGACTCACAATGTAGAGCAAGTGAACATAGCCTCCTATCATATGCTAGTAAAACAAAACAAAACAAAACAAAACAAAACAAAACACAAAATAAGTCAAAATACTTCCAGATGGATGAAAGACCTAATATGAAAAAACAAAGCTATAAAAATTATTAGAAGAAAAATGTAGGCAAATATCATTGTGACTTTGCAGTTGGTAAGAATTTTTTAAAGAGGAAAACAAAAGGCTTAGACTATTTCAAAATGAAAGACTTTTGTTTCCATCAGTTAGATTTAGGTTGGGCTCTGAGAGAAGCAAGCAGTCTAGAAATAAGTGGTCCATGGATGGCATCAGGGACCCAGTCTTTCTTTTGTGGTTCCCTATCCTTAGCACATGGCTCCCAACTCATGATCCAATGCGCCAAACAGTGAGGAGAAAAGGGGAAACAAGGGAGCTGTTTCTCCTTAAAAATATTTCCTGAAATTTTCCCATAATACCTTTTCTTATGTCCTATTGGCTGGAACTTAGTCACATGGTCACACCCTGCAAGGTATGCTGGGACATATAGCCTTTATGCCAGAAAGCCTGGTATCCAGTTAAAAATCAGTTTGTCTGTTTTTTTTAATTAACAAAGAAAAAGAGAGCAATTATTGGGGATAGCTAGTAGCTATACAATAAAAAACAAAACAGGAATGAAAAAACACCGTAGAGTTAACTGGCAATTAACACATTGGGTGAATATATTTCCAATACATGACTGTCATTAGTATCTGAAACCAGCAAAGCAGGAAAAAAAAAAAAAAAAGAGGAGATTTCTATATGCAAATGTGGAAAGAAAAGCAAGCAATTCAAAGAAGAGGAACTCAGAAATCTACATGGCTAACGAACAGATAAAGAGATGTTTAACCCTATTAATAGTCACAGATATGCAAAATAAAGTGAGAAATAGATATTGCTTTGCATCCAAAGATAAAACATGTGATAATATCAAACTGCCAAAGATGTGGGGAAAATGCAACTTTCATGTACTACTGGGGGGAGTGAAAATTGGTGCATTTTGCATTTTGGAGGTATTTAGTGATAATGACAAAATGTACATCAATTTATACTGCAAATCCTGTCTCATATATAAACCTCAGAGAAATTCTTGCTTAAATACACAAAGGGATATGTTCAAGGATTTTTTTTTTTTTTAAAGATTTTATTTATTTATTTGACAGAGAGAGACACAGCGAGAGAGGGAACACAAGGAGGGGGAGTGGGAGAGGGAGAAGCAGGCTTCCCACCGAGCAGGGAGCCCAATGCGGGGCTTGATCCCAGGACCCTGGGATCATGACCTGAGCCGAAGGCAGACGCTTAACCATCTGAGCCACCCAGGCGCCCCCAAGGATTTTTGTTGCAGCATTAGTTTATAATAACAGAGTTGGAAATAGCTTAAATGTTCTTCAATAAGGGATTACTAATGAAATATAATACGAACGGGGGCGCCTGGGTGGCTCAGTTGGTTAAGCGACTGCCTTCAGCTCAGGTCATGATCCTGGAGTCCCGGGATCGAGTCCCGCATCGGGCTCCCTGCT
>NW_027716744.1:0-325 GCF_054177405.1 Leptonychotes weddellii | reverse complement strand
TCGATCCCGGGACTCCAGGATCATGACCTGAGCGGAAGGCAGTTGCTCAACCAACTGAGCCACCCAGGCGCCCCGAGAATTGACTTTCTTGAGGGGTGTGCAGTTCTGTGGATTTTTAACACATGTGTAGATACATTTGAGCACCACCATAATGAAGGTACAGAAGTTTTTATCATGGCTCCCTCCTGAGCTCCTCTCTTAGACATACCGCAAATTCTGGCAATCATGGCTCCATTCTCCATAACCATAGTTTTGTCTTTTCAAGAGTATGTAAAAGAGTCATAGAGTGTATAACCTTCTGACACTGACTTCTTTCAATTATCAT
>NW_027716743.1:0-325 GCF_054177405.1 Leptonychotes weddellii | reverse complement strand
CTGATCGTTAGCTATGAAGTGGTTGATGAGCCTTTCTACGAGTTGGAATTACTAGCAGACACAATATTGGAGGGTAAAGTGCCAGGGAATGAGACCACTGCAATGACATCCTCCAGCTTTAACATATACGTCAGGAAGACTGAAAAGTGGGACGTTACTGACGTCTTCAGCAATGAGAAAAGCAGTCGAAATTATTTTCGTCCGACGCTAAACGGGAGCAGTATTCCTAGTTTGCCCGCAAATGCCCCGATTTCCACCATGTTCTGTGAATTTGCAGATGATCCCTTTCCTTGGATGAATGATCAGGAAAGCTGTTCTGCGGAGG
>NW_027716742.1:0-325 GCF_054177405.1 Leptonychotes weddellii | reverse complement strand
TTTGCATAATTACATTATAATGACTAACGTGATAACTTAAATCTTTGAAACATTTTAAAACTTCTGAACTTTTTTAGGCGATATGATTTAGCTATTCAGCACAAGGGTATTAATACCTATATAATGATAATGATATAGTTTGGTCATTTAAAAGCTATAACGTCTTAGGTTTTAATCATATATTTATGCCTTCTTTTAATTCTAATTAATTTTAAAAATGTTTAATAACATCATTGAGGATACCGTGAGCAAATCAATTAAACTTGCTATATTAGGGCTAGGGACTGTTGGTACTGGAGTGCTAGACCTACTAAAAGACAACTTA
>NW_027716741.1:0-325 GCF_054177405.1 Leptonychotes weddellii | reverse complement strand
TCGAGCCCTAAGATGAGTGTAGAGATTACTTAAATAAATATTTTTAAAAAGAAAGAAAAAAAGAAACAAGAAAGGTGGAGCATCTTTCCATTTAGCCACTGTCTCACTAAGTGCCTTGGGAGACTGGAAGAGAAGAGTCAGGACAGACAGGGGCCTGGAGCAGGCCACTCCTGATCTGAGGGGACATGGCTCTCGGGGGCTGCCAGCCATGCCCTTCCTGAGGCACACAGCTATTACATCAGTGACCGAGAGAAGGATGAGAAATCAAGCAGTCCTCAGTGAAATGGCTTCTAGTTGAGCATTAAACTACGATTTGCTGACTCTT
>NW_027716740.1:0-325 GCF_054177405.1 Leptonychotes weddellii | reverse complement strand
CTCTTTGTGATATTATTGAGAAGCACCTGTAAACTTGGTCATTGTTCCTGAGATATCCCTATCCTACGTCAGAGCAACATTTTATTAAACCACATGGTAGGTAGGGGCTCCCGGGTGGCTCAGCTGGTTAAGCATCCGACTCTTGATTTCGGCTCAGGTCACGATCTCAGGGTCGAGGGATTCAGTCCCTTGGGCTCCACGCTCAGCAGGAAATCTACTTGAGATTCTCTCTCTCTCTCTCTCTCTCTCTCCTTTTCCCTCTGCCTCTCTCCCCTTTCTTTCTCTCTCTCTCTCAAATAAGTAAATCTTATAATCTTTTTTTTTT
>NW_027716739.1:0-325 GCF_054177405.1 Leptonychotes weddellii | reverse complement strand
ACCCACTACCCCTCAGGGTTCCATCGGTTCTCAATTTAACTGTCATTTCTGTTTATTTCCTTTTCCCACAGTGTGATATCAGAGTATATACCTTATTAATCTTTGGGTTTGCTTGCATTTTCTGCTGGACTGCCTTATGTGTAATGAGAAAGTCTTTTTCTCTCTTTCCTTGATTATCATGTAATTGGTCTTCAGAAATTGTTAAACGTCTGTATTATTGAAAAAAGAAGAAATCATTTTACATGGAAGACATAAAATGCTGAAAACTTCTAAATGGAAGCAAATTTACAAATTTAGTATCTATATGTCCTATACATGCCTCCCA
>NW_027716738.1:0-325 GCF_054177405.1 Leptonychotes weddellii | reverse complement strand
TCCCTCCCACCCCCACCACTCCAACAACCCTCAGTTTGTTTCCTGAGATTAAGAATGAGGAGGTACAGTTTTAAATAGAGGCCAGAAAAGGCCTCAGTGGGAGGCCTGGAGGAGAGGGAACAAACTGGGTAGATAACCTGGAGGCAGAGCTTTTGAGATAGGGTAGCACATGCCCAGGCCCTCTGAAACAGACAAAGCCAGTGCGGTGGAAGGAGATGAGAAGGGGTGGTGAAGGCGGGCTGGTGAAGGCGTGGAGATGGGCTGGCCTTTGCAGCATGAGTGGAGACCTGATCCTGCCCTCCTGGCCCTAGGACCCAGAATGGGA
>NW_027716737.1:0-325 GCF_054177405.1 Leptonychotes weddellii | reverse complement strand
GTTTGAATACTAAAAGGTAACATTTCAGAAGTCCTAGTAACACATGGGTCTGTCTATTGCTGGACTCTGTATGCTACTTCAAATAAATATTAGGCTGCCTTATTCCTCATTGTGAAATTGACATAGTGCCTCATCTCTCTTCCTATGAACACTATTATTGTCTACTAAAGGAAAAACACTGCATGGTCTCTGTCCTCGAAAAGCTTATCATCAAAGTAGGGAGGCAAAATAATGAAACCACATAAATACAAACACAAGGTTAAGAAATTAAAAACAGCAATAGGAATTTATAGAACTTCCCTAAAAACCAAAGGCCACATGCCAC
>NW_027716736.1:0-325 GCF_054177405.1 Leptonychotes weddellii | reverse complement strand
GCAGGAAACAATATCCAATGGGAAAAAGACAGTCTTTTCAACAAATGGTGTTGGGAAAACTGGACAGCAACATGCAAAAGAATAAAATTTCTTATCTATATCTTCAAAATGTTCTGGCTTCCTACCACACTGGGAATAATAAAGCTTAATTACTTTAAATGCTCACTGACCTCTTCAAAGGGAGGTCTTGTTTATCACTACATCTAAAAAAGCCACCTTCATCTTCCCCATCACTTCCTGTTCCCTTTTTCTGTCTTAGTGCTCTTAGCTCCTTTTAATGGCACATGTTGGAAACAATCAAACATCCAACTCAAGGAAGGGTTTC
>NW_027716735.1:0-5566 GCF_054177405.1 Leptonychotes weddellii | reverse complement strand
GGCTCAGTTGGTTAAGCGACTGCCTTCGGCTCAGGTCATGATCCTGGAGTCCCAGGATCGAGTCCCGCATCAGGCTCCCTGCTCGGCGGGGAGTCTGCTTCTCCCTCTGACCCTCCCCACTCTCATGTGCTCTCTCTCTCTCATTCTCTCTCTCTCTCTCTCTCAAATAAATAAATAAAATCTTTAAAAATAAAAAAAAATAAAAAATAAAAATAAATAAATAAATAAATAAAAGGTGTGGAATCAAGCCAGTTGCCACTGTGGAAAACTGGAGCTCTGTCCCTTGGGAGACTAAGAGACAGTATAGAGACCTCGGTTATCCAACCAGGGACTGAAGAAGCTGGGATTTACCTAACTCCCCCATGCACCCTTGATTGAGGGCAGTTCTGGGGGCATTAACTCCCACACCTTCATCTTTCCCCTGAGGCCAGTATTATCCCAAGGTCAGAAGAAGGCCTCAGAGTCACAAGTGTCTTCAGCAAGCAGTCTGAGTGGGGAGGTGAATGCCCAGAACATCGGCCAGGGCAGTAGCAGTGTTTGCTATGATCCCATTTACCAGTGAGACCCATTTCTTCTCTCTTTTTTAAGATTGTATTTATTTATTTGTGGTGGGGCAGGGGGAGCAGCAGGTAGAGGGAGAAGCAGGCTCCCCGCAGAGCAAGGAGCCCAATGCTGGACTCGGGACTCGATCCAGGACCCTGGGTTCATGACCCAAGCCAAAGGCAGACCCTTAACTGACTGAGCCATACAGGCGTTCCGTGACCCATTTATTCTTTCACCAAACATGTCTTGACTGCTTGCTTACTCTGGGCCAGACAGCATGCCAGGTGTTGGAGCTTACAAATGAATGAAGCCTCCCTGCATTTGAGAAATTCACAGTATGTACAGACATGTAAAGAGAGAAATTATGATACACTATGGTAAGTGCTATGCCAGAATTTTAAGTATTTGTGCCTGGCACATAAGGAGTTTGCAATAAAAACTGGTTTTTAGAAAGAAAGTATTAAAAGCACAGAAGACCTCTGTCTGGAGGACAAATGTCCCTCTCCATCATTAGAAACAAACACCCAAATAAGGCACTGAGATAAAATAGGGTAAAATACCAAGTGACTGGGCCAAGGTAACCTGGCCTGTGAACAGCAGAATCAGGAGAAGAATCCACATCTTCTGACTCCTAGGCCAGAATTTCTTTCACTCCACCCAATGGCCTCTGAGAGATGAGACCTCACACCTCTTGCAATGCCCAGCACATGGTAAGTACCCAGTATCTTTGTGAAACGGAAAGAGTGCATCTGGTTGACCATGAGGAAGAGAAAGCATAATCCACCACAGGAATGGCAAGGGACTTTTCTTAAGGGCAAAGCCTAAAATGTTGGTGACATTAATCACCTCCCAAATTCCCCACCTCCTAATACTATCACATTTGGGATTAGGTTTCAACATCTGAATGTGGGGAGAGAGGCAGGGACACAAATATCAGGCTATATAGCACTACCTCATTTCACGCTTGCCAAACCAGCAGAACATACTTCCCGTGAGAAGGGTCAGAATCCTTGTTCCTTATGGGCAGCTTGCTTCCAGGAAGAAAGAACAAGCCAAGCATGCTCAGTTATTCTTCCCAAACTTACCAGGTAGATAAGTGACTCACCTCCTGGGTGTGGAGAGAGGCCAAGATTGTATTAGGAAAAATGCCTCATTACGGAAACCAGGAGTAGGGAAAAAGCCCTTCCTCTCTAACGCTGTGATTGGGAAACAGAACCATCAGAGACTGAGATTATTCCTTTCTATCAAGGTCTGGGGTTATCTCAGTTTCTCTCAGGGCATCTGCTTCCATCCCTTCACGTGCCCCTGGCTTCCTCTTCTCAGTCTTCTTACTCACAGCCTGATATGGTGGCCTCACTCCCCAAGTTCACTTCGCTATTCAGCTCCCCAAAGTTGACACACTTACCATCTCAGTGTTCCCACTCCAAACTTACAGGAGAAGATCAGAATGGCTCAGCTCATTTTCTTTCTTTTTCTTTTTTTTAGAATTTTCTCTTTTCTCTTTTCCTGAGTTGATGATCTTAATTCCACTCTTCTCTCTTATCCTCTTCACCTCCATGTACCTGGTCTCAGTTCCTGTGTTGAGTGTGCCCTACTCCTGTGGTCCCCATCTCAGGCTTTATAAGAATTACCAAACCCCCTCTACTCTCTCCTTGACGCCTCAATGTGGACTCAGTTCTTCCCTGGAGGGTTGGTTTTACCAAAGGTCACATCTTCTTATGACTCTTTCTTCCCTACCCAAATTACCTTGGGCTCCTGATCACCCCCCACTCCCCTTCCTCCTCTGGCCTGGCTCAGCTCATCTTTTAAAGCCAGGCTGCCCAAGAATCAAGCCAGCAGCTGGTCAACTTATTCAACAACAAAATCAGGAAAGCTCACTCATACCAACAAGATTCACAGGAGGCTGTCTATAAACTAGAAAGCCACTTCACCGACTGTTACAAAGGGAGATGTTACTTTCCACTCACTCAAATATTCGTGTCTATGGAAAGACCATAGTAGAAATTTGAATTAGTGATAAGAAATTATTGAAAATTTTTAGGTCGGATGCTTTTTTGGCTAAGTGATATACCTTGAGACTTATAATTTACTTTAAAATAATTCAGGATGAAAAATAAAGTATAAAAAATTAAAGGAGGCGACTATTTTAGAAAATAGTTTGGCAGCTTCTTACAAAGTTAGAGTTACCATATGACCCAGCAATTCTACTCCAAAGTATTTACCCAAGAAAAATGAAAGTATATGTGCACATAAAAACATGTACATAAATATTCATAGCAATATTTTTCATAATGACCAAAAAGTTGAAGTAACTCAAATGTCCGTGAACTGACAAACAGATAAACAAAATGTGGTATAACCATGCAGTGGAATACTATTTGGCAATAAAAAGGAACAAAGTACTAATACATACTAAAACATGGATGAACCTCAAAAATATTATGCTCGGTGGAAGAAGCCATACACAAAAGAACACATATGGTATGATTCCATCTGTACAAAATATTCAGAAAAGGCAAATCTATAGAGACAGAAAGTAGGTTAGTGGTTGCCTAGAACCGGGGGTGGGAATAAAGAGTGACTGTAAATGAACACCAGGTTTATTTTTAGGATGATAGAAATGTTCTAAAATCAGATTGTGGTAAAGACTGTACAACTCTAAATATACTAAAATTCTTTGAATTGTATACTTTAAATGGCTGAACTATATGAAATGTGAATTATATCTCAATAAAGCTATTTTTAAAAAGGAAGGGGGAAGGAAGGAAGGAAAGGAAGAAAGGAAGGAAGGGATGAAAGAGGGAAGAAAAGATTTTTGTCAGCCATAATGGTCAGAGCCCTCACAGTACTAGAATATCTGAGAAGCCAAAATCATCAGAATGTTGCTATGTGAGAGAAAAGTGGAAGGTCTTGAAAAATTTTAGATGCAGGACATCCTGTGAAACCTAACAAACCACCCCCTTCCTGTAACCCCCATCTTCCTCTAAAGAGTGCTAGATAAACATAGCAAATGTCTGACCCACTGGTTCTTTCTTTTCTTTGGCTGATGGTAAATATCGCTCTCCACTTACATACTCTATGTAACATATTCTCTGTAACATACTCTCTGTAACTTTCTAACTATGAAATATGATGGGAGCTGCTATTATTTTTTCTCTAAAAAATATATCCAAACTGCCCTAACTATAAATTTCAGTGTTTTCAAAACTCTTCAATCACAAATATTCAGACAAGCTCTTAGTTTCCTCCCATAGTATGATATTCTTTCATTGGGTAGGAATTTTTTAACACTCAAAGGGTAATCTTATTTCCAAAGATTTGGGGAACCATCACTCTCAGGCTCATGTATCTCTTATAGTATATTGAGGTACAGCATTATCAGGGATTTTTGGCAAGTCTGCGAAGATTATACACAATTATTTATCAGTTAGATCTCACCAGCTTTCTGTCTTTCATGGCTTTCTTCCTGTTTTCCAGGACTGTGGTAGAATTAATCTCAAATTAATTCACACAAATCTCTAATCTCATTTCTAGATTTTGGAAGCCTGAGGAAGGAGAGGTATGTGTGTTTGGTCTGCCATCTTGATCCAATTTGCAACTTAATTTATCATGATTGTAAAACATCCCAGTGTGTTGATGTAACATAATTTATATAATCAATTCATATTTTTCCATATTAAAATTAACATTGTAATCAACATCCTTATTTATATATCTGGGCATATGACTGATTGCTTCTAAAGAAACCTTTTTAGTGTCTGTTAAATATAATAATAAAATGATTTGATGGTCTCTGGGTTTTTATAAGCATATATAATCAAAACTTGGACATGTCAGTGCACTATGCTTAATCTAAGGACAAGAGAGTAAGAAAACCAAATCAATCTTTAGTTTGGGGATCAAACCACATCAGAATTCTCTACTCCCAGCTCTTCATGATTCCTAACAATTCATCTTCTAATCCTTTCTTTATTCCCTTCCCAAAGACCCTGTACAGAATCAAAAGAAGGACAACATGAAGAAAGATCTAAGCTGTTGAATAAGCTCAGTCCTGGAGAGCAAATGGATGCTTGGCCAGAACCACTCAGATACCTAAAAGGTTTTCATCTTTGGAACCATTAATCTAACACTTTCATTTGCACCAGCTTTATTTTTTAACTTAAGAACAGATTAGTGAAAATTCTGGGCTTTCTTTGTACTTTGTACTGTGTTCTGCACAATCTAATGAGCGCTAATGAGCTGCAAGAATTTTTAAAACTCTGTTAATTCAGCACTGGATAAACAATTGAAGCTACTTTACATCTCTGAAGGTCCCAAGTGAAATAAAAAAGGTATAAATGTAGCTTTTACTAAAGATCTTAGTTACTTCCCAAGAGGTAGAAAAGATGGGAGAAGGCATAGAGGAAACATGAACATAACCAGGTAAGTTAGAGGCTCTCAATAAATATTTGTTAAATAAATGAGTCAGAATTACAGCCAAGAAAGGTGGGGGGTGGGGGGGTGGAGTCAAGCCTCTAACCACGTGCATCAAAACAATCATGTTTAAGTCAAAAGGGGGAGAAATAGTATATTTATTATTTTCTATGTTGAAAACAGGCTTATAAGAAATCTCAAAAATGATTAGTATAAATTTGAAAGAAATGGCAAAGTCCAACCCCAATTCAACATGAAAATTTATTAGTTTTCTTTCAATTTTTATGTTTTCCCAATTTTTTCACATTCTTTTCCATCCTATGAGGAAGTGCTGGAGTGAGCAAGGGGGCAGGATGAATTTAGGGAAAATGTAAAGTTAAGAAAATTTGAATTTATTCACTTAGTCTTTCAAATATTCATGAATCTTTTATTCAACTACCATTTATTGAGTGCTAAATATGTGCAGGTGACCATTCTATTTTTTTTTTTTTTTTAGATTTTATTTATTTGCGAGAGAGAGAATGAGAGACAGAGAGCATGAGAGGGAGGAGGGTCAGAGGGAGAAGCAGACTCCCTGCTGAGCAGGGAGCCCGATGTGGGACTCGATCCC
>NW_027716734.1:0-325 GCF_054177405.1 Leptonychotes weddellii | reverse complement strand
CAGAACCATGTCTTTGCTTTTAGAAGGTAAATGGCTAAATGATGATCTCAATTTATTTATTATTAATTCATCCATCTCTTCATTTACTCATTCACTCATTCATTTATTCATGACTCTTTTATTCATTAAATATTTATTTAATATTCATTTGATGCCTGGCACTATACTAATTGCTTCAGAAAATAAAAAAAAGAAATAAAAAGAAATTTAAAAAAATTTAAAAAGAGATAATAAAAAAAAGAAATCAAACCCATTAATACCTAGACCATTGCACTGTGATCTCCCCAAGAAGGACTTCTGGCTTTTGTATTTGTTTGAATGAGTT
>NW_027716733.1:0-325 GCF_054177405.1 Leptonychotes weddellii | reverse complement strand
GCCAGACCACCACGTCACTGCTGCTGTGCTTTCTCTGCAGTCGGTTCGCGCCCGTGCGGGGCAGCTGCCCGGGTCCACACCTCGGGGCTGCGCTGCGCGCCCTGTGCCTGCTGGCCGCCGAGGGCACGTGGGCGCAGACCTCGGTGTTTGATGGACACGACCTGCGCAGGCTGGGCATGGACGAGTCTGACCTGCGCCCTTTCCTGGACAGGAGCATCCTCCAGAAGGGCAGAGACTGTGAGGGCTGCTACTGCTTCGTCCACCTGAGCGTCCAGCAGTTCCTGGCCGCTGCGCTCTACGTTCTGGGCAGCGAGGACCACCACGA
>NW_027716732.1:0-325 GCF_054177405.1 Leptonychotes weddellii | reverse complement strand
A
Organism: Leptonychotes weddellii; assembly: GCF_054177405.1. Lineage (NCBI taxonomy): Eukaryota > Metazoa > Chordata > Mammalia > Carnivora > Phocidae > Leptonychotes > Leptonychotes weddellii. The sequence continues at coordinate 324 of NW_027716732.1, read as the reverse complement.
GAGGCATCTGCCAACCAGTTTGGAGTGATGGTCAATAATGGCCCACAACTGTAGGGTCCAACTCAATGTACCCATGTGGCCAGCCATCATCTAGTGGCCCAGGACACTCTCCAGAACTCCCTCTGGATCCCTGCAGGAGAAGGGGTATTGCCCATGGTGAGTGTGGTGTGCCACAGCAGATGTTTACGGTACAATCCAATAACTGTCTGAGGAGACCTTCTGAGCCCAGCTCTCTTCCTTCGGACTGCTGTCAATGACAACTTTTATTTATTTATTTATTTATTTTTATTCTTATGTTAATCCCCATACATTACATCATTAGTT
>NW_027716731.1:0-325 GCF_054177405.1 Leptonychotes weddellii | reverse complement strand
CTACGATGTGCCCCCTACTCAGTGTCCTGTGCCCTCTGGGACCTTACCCGAGGCAGGCACATAGCAGTAGTCATGCCCTGTGAGCACTAAGTGCTGAGAAAGAGACTAATGCTAGGGGCAGGGAAGAGAAGGACAAATGCCACCTCCTCCAACCCATCTTTAGACTTCAGCTCAAAACTCACTTCCTCCGAGAAGCCTTCCCTCTTCCTCCAGACAAGGCCAGGGCCCGCGGTTACCTGCTCCCATCACACCCTGTCCTCTTTCTTTTTTTTTTTTTTTTAAGATTTTTTATTTATTTATTTGAGAGAGAGGATGAGAGGAGAGA
>NW_027716730.1:0-325 GCF_054177405.1 Leptonychotes weddellii | reverse complement strand
GCAAAATATTTTCTAACATCTGTATTTCCATTAATGTCATTTTTTGATAGTTTACAAAGTATCTTTTCAACTTGGAGAAAAGAAAAATTATCAAGTGATAATGCTCTACTATTCAACTTGATATAACATGTTTTAATCATTAAAGTATTTATTGAACATTTATTATGTGCTTCGAATAGTGTACCAAAAAAAAAAAAAAAGAATAGCATACAAAACAGTATGTTAAAAAAAAATCAGTAACTCTACTATCAACTACAGTATCATTCCTTCATTTATATCATAACATTTATATAATGCTGTTAATTCTATTCCATTTTTACCAGAT
>NW_027716729.1:0-325 GCF_054177405.1 Leptonychotes weddellii | reverse complement strand
TCCCTCCCACCCCCACCACTCCAACAACCCTCAGTTTGTTTCCTGAGATTAAGAATGAGGAGGTACAGTTTTAAATAGAGGCCAGAAAAGGCCTCAGTGGGAGGCCTGGAGGAGAGGGAACAAACCGGGTAGATAACCTGGAGGCAGAGCTTTTGAGATAGGGTAGCACATGCCCAGGCCCTCTGAAACAGACAAAGCCAGTGCGGTGGAAGGAGATGAGAAGGGGTGGTGAAGGCGGGCTGGTGAAGGCGTGGAGATGGGCTGGCCTTTGCAGCATGAGTGGAGACCTGATCCTGCCCTCCTGGCCCTAGGACCCAGAATGGGA
>NW_027716728.1:0-325 GCF_054177405.1 Leptonychotes weddellii | reverse complement strand
GGTTACTGAGAGGTGTGTTAAAAACCTGCCACCACGATCAAGGATTTGTCCTTTGCTCAGGTAATTGTATTGGTCTTTTTTGCATTACATAATTTGAGGCTCTTCCATTTTGTGAATACAAGCTGAACGTTTCCAAGCATCTTGCTGGAGAATTGTTACTTCGTATTGTCCTACCGTGAGCTGCTCTCCCCATCACGATGCCTTCACGCCCGTGGACGCCGTCCTCTGACGTTAGCAAAGCCCCACCATCCCTGTTCGCTCAGGCTCAGGTTTCCCAGTCCCCATCCTTTTAGCTTGCGGCCTGTTTGTGCCCTTGTGATTAGGT
>NW_027716727.1:0-5566 GCF_054177405.1 Leptonychotes weddellii | reverse complement strand
TTATTTCTCTTCTCCTGCTGGGTTTAGGCTTTATTTGCTGTTCTTTCTCCAGCTCCTTTAGGTGTAGGGTTAGCTTGTGTATTTGAGACCTTTCTTGTTTCTTGAGAAAGGGTGGTATTGCTATATACTTTCCTCTTCGGATTGCCTTTGCTGCATCCCAAAGATTTTGAATAGTTGTGTTTTCATTTTCATTGGTTTCCATGAATATTTTTAATTCTTTAATTTCCTGGTTGACCCATTTATTCTTCAGTAGGATGCTCTTTAGCCTCCATGTATTTGAGTTCTTTCTGACTTTCCTCTTGTTATTGAGTTCTAGTTTCAAAGTACTGTGGTCTGAAAATAGGCAGGGAATGATCCCAATCTTTTGGTACCGGTTGAGACCTGATTTGTGTCCCAGGATGTGATCTCTTCTGGAGAATGTTCCATGGGCACTAGAAAAGAATGTGTATTCTGCTGCTTTGGGATGGAATGTTCTGAATATATCTGTGAAGTCCATTTGTTCCAGTGTGTCATTTAAAGTCTTTATTTGCTTGTTGATCTTTTGCTTAGATGATCTGTCCATTTCAGTGAGGGGGGTGTTAAAGTCCCCCACTATTATTTTAATGTTGTCAATGTGTTTCTTTGCTTTTGTTATTAATTAGCTTATATAATTGGCTGCTCCCATGTTAGGGGCATAGATATTTACAATTGTTAGATCGTCTTCTTGGATAGATCTTTTAAGTAGGATATAGTGTCCTTCCTCATCTCTTATTATAATCTTTGGTTTAAAATTGAATTTGTCTGATATAAGGGTTACCACCCCAGCTTTCTTTTGGTGTCCATTAGCAGGGTAAATTGTTTTCCACCCCCTTACTTCCAATTTGGGAGTGCTTTGGTCTAAAATGAGTCTCTTGAAGATGGCATATCAATGGGTCTTCTTTTTTTATCCAATCTGATACCCTGTTGCTTTTGATTGCGGCATTTTGCCCATTTACATTCAGGGTAAGTATTGAAAGATATGAATTTAGTGTCACTGTATTGTCTGTAAGGTGACTGTTACTGTATATTGTCTGTGTTCCTTTCTGGTCTATGTTGCTTTTAGGCTCTCTCTTTGCTTAGAGAACCCCTTTTAATATTTCTTGTAAGGCTGGTTTTGTATTTGCAAATTCCTTTAGTTTTTGTTTGTCCTGGAAGTTTTTATTGCTCCTTCTATTTTCAACAACAGTCTAGCTGGATATACTATTCTTGGCTGCATATTTTTCTCCTGTAGTGCTCTGAATATATCATGCCAGTCCTTTCTGGCCTGCCAGGTCTCTGCGGATAGGTCTATTGCCAATCTAATGTTTCTACCCTTGTAGGTTACAGATCTCTTGTCCCAAGCTGCTTTCAGGATTCTCTCTTTATCTCTGAGACTCGTAAGTTTTACTATTAGATGTCGGGTTGTTGACCTATTTTTACTGATTTTGAGAGGGATTCTCTGTGCCTCCTGGATTTTGATGCCTGTTTCTTTCCCAATATTAGGGAAGTTCTCTGCTATAATTTGCTCCAATATATGTTATGCCCCTCTCTTTCTTCTTCTGGAATCCCAATTGTTCTAATTTTGCTTTGTCTTATGGTATTACTTATATCTCAAATTCTGCCCTGGTGATCCAGTAGTTGTTTATCTCTCTTTTTCTCAGCTTCTTTATTTTCCATCATTTGGTCTTCTATATCACTAATTCTCTCTTCTGCCTCATTTATCCTAGAAGTTAGAGCCTCCATTTTTTATTGCACCTCATTAACAGCCTTTTTGATTTCAACTTGGTTAGATTTTAGTTCTTTTATTTTTCTAGAAAGGATTTCTCTAATAACTTCCATGCTTTTCTCAAGCCCAGCTAATATCTTTAAAATTGTCATTCTGAACTCTAGTTCTGACATCTTACTAATGGCCATATTAATTAGGTCCCTGGCAGTCTGTCCTGCATCTTGTTCTTTTTTTGAGGTGATTTTTTCCATCTTGTCATTTTGTCCAGAGAATAGATGAATGAGAGAACAGAATGCTAACAGGTTAACAACGACCCCAGAAAAATATACACTAAACAAATCAGAAGAGACCTGGAACTAGGGGAAATCAAGGGAAAGAAAGAAAAAAGAAAAAGAAAAGAAAATGAAAAGAAAAAGAAAAAATAAGAATATGAACAAATATAATCAAGCTGGTGCATAGATCAGTACCACACACTATATTTTGTGTATTTGGTCTGTTAGAAGAAAGTGCCTCCCAAAATTTTAAAGAAAGAAAAACTTATATATGTACAAAAATAAGGGTAAATACAATAAAGGGATGGAATATGACTGTAAAGGTGAAACTTATAAAAGATTTTATGAAAGGAATTGATAAGATAAGAAGTTGGGGGGCGCCTGGGTGGCTCAGTCGTTAAGCGTCTGCCTTCGGCTCAGGTCATGATCCCAGGGTCCTGGGATCGAGCCCCGCATTGGGCTCTCTGCTCTGCCGGGAGCCTGCTTCTCCCTCTCTCACTCCCCCTGCTTGCGTTCTCTCTCTCTCTGTGTCTCTCTCTGTCAAATAAATAAATAAAATCTTTAAAAAAAAAAAAAAGGTAAGAAGTTGGTTGAAAAAAGAAAGAAGAGGATTAAAAAAAATGGAGAGAATGTGATCAGGCAGGAGACTAAGACAAAGCCATACACTAGAGATTTAGGGTATATTTTGATCTGTTAGAAGAAACTGTATCCCCAAATTTTAAAGAGAGATCAACTTATATATATGTACCAAAATAAGGTTAACTACTATGAAGGGATAGAATATGACTCTAAAAATGAAAAATAAAAAAGATTTTTAAAAAAGGGATTGATAAGATGTTCGTTGAAAAAAGGAAAAAGAAAAATTCCAAAAAAAAAAAGAGAAAAAGAAAGTTAAAAAAAATTAACTTTGAAAGACTAAAGAATCATGGGGAAAAAGCCATGAATGCTATGTGCAGTATTCCCCTAGCTCTGGAGTTCTGCTGTTCTCATTGATTGGTGAACTTGGTCTTGGCTGGCTGTTCTTGCTGATCTTCTGGGGGTGGGGCCTGTTGCCATGGTTCCCAAATGTCTTTGCCAGAGGCAGAATTGCCCTGCCCTTGCCGGGTCCGGGTAAGTAATCTGCTTGGGTTTGCTCTCGGGAGCTTTTGTTCCCTGCAAGCTTTCCATACAGCTTTGGAGGATGAGAGTGAAAATGGCGGCCTCCCAATCTCCACCCCAGAAGAGCTGAGAACTCGGGGCCCCACTCCTCAGTGAGCCCTCAGAGAAAAGCAGTCACTCCGATCTCCACGGTCCCCAGCCTCACTCCGTGCTCACCCAGCCTGTGACTAAGCATTTCTATCTCTGGCACCCGACCCGGTGTGGAGTCTTCAAACCCAGCAGATCCCTGTGGTGCGCTCCCACGCTGCTCCTCCGAGGGGAGGAAGGGGAGTCTCCCTGGATCTGCCGCTTGTTGGGTCCCTGCTGTAGGAGCAGTGGCCCGACTGTGCCGCAGATCACAGTTTATGGCAACCCTGAGCTGAGAGCTCACTCCTCGGCTCTGTCTCTGCAGCCGGCTTCCCTGCTCTGATACCTGGGAGCTCTGTGCACCCAGGCACCCCTGGTCTTCCTGTGACCCCCAGGGTCCTGAGACCACACTGTCCCATGAGGGTTCCACCCCCTCCCTGCTTGGCCACCCGAGCGACGTCCCTCAGCAGAGCAGACTTCTACAAGTTCCGATTTTGTGCTCCGCGGGTCTATCTCTTGCCAGAAGCGGCCAACGGAGGCTCCCTCCCCCGCCGTCTATCCTCCCGAATATCAGCTGGGATTCACTTCTCTGCACGTCCTACCTTCCAGAAAGTGGTTGCTTTTCTGTTCAGAGAGTTGTTACTATTCTTTTCTTCGATCTCCTCTTGAGTTTGTAGGTGTTCAGAATGGTTTGATCCCTATCCAACTGAATTCCTGAGACCAGACAAAATCCAGGTCTCCCACACCTCTGCCGTCTTGCTCCGCCCCCTGGATTTTCTTGTTATCTTTCTAGAATTGGTTTCTAGTCTGATCTACTTGCTCAAAGAACATACTCTGCATCATTTCACTTTTTTTTTAATTAGCTGACATTTTCTTTATGGCCCAGAATATAACCTTATTACAGCTTGGCAGGAGTAGGAGTCTTGATCTTTGCTGGTAGGAGTGGGAGTAAGGCCAGTTTTTCTGTAACATTTATCCAAAGTAGAGTAATTAATAGACCACATTTTCTGCCTGACTAGACTGCCCTTTTCAGATCATATGGCTAGAGAGAGTTGATGTCTCTTGTTTTTTTGTTTTGTGTTGTTTTGTGTTTTTGTTTTTTCCATTTGTTTGTTTTGTCTGTAATCACTGGTGTTTCTGGGCCCAGGCTTTCTACTCTCTTGTTTGGAATATATGATGCAAAAAAGAAAAACTGAGTGCTCACCATGATATTATTCCTCAGGTCCTGAGGTCTTTGGATCCCTAACTTATCTGCCTTCTCCTTTCCTTTCAGAATGTCCTTTTGTTTGTTTTACATGTCATTTCCAGAGTTTTTATTACCCTTCAGAGAAATAGGGAAATCATCCTAAAAGTAGAACTATATTTTTGAAGTACTATTAATGCCACATCTAAAGAAATATAATAATTGTCATTGTATGTCAGATTCTTGGTTTATTACCTTTGAAAACTCCAATGAAATAATGGCAGACATATAACAAAATTTTGACAGTGAAAATTTAATTATGGATATGGCTCTTACTATGGCAATAACAAACATGGAGATTGAATTAGTGATCAAAAACCTTCCAACAAAGAAAAACTCAGGATCAAAAGGATACATAGGTGAATACTAATAAACATTCAAAGAAGAATTAATACTGACTCTATTTTTTATTTATTTATTTTGTAAAGATTTCTTTATTTGACAGAGAGAGACACAGTGAGAGAGGGAACACAAGCAGAGGGAGCAGGAGAGGGAGAAACAGGTTTCATGCTGAGCAGGGAGCCTGATGTGGGGCTAGATCCCAGGACCCTGGGATCATGACCCTGGGATCATGACCTGAGCTGAAGGCAGATGCTTAACGCCTGAGCCACCCAGGCACCCCAGTTTACTGACCCTTTTTAAAATCTTAAAAAATAGAAGAAGAAACACTCTCAAAATGATTGTATGAAGGTAGAATTACCCTGATTTCAATGCCAAACAAAGACAAGATTTAAAAAAAATTAAACTACAGGGCAATATCACTAATGCACATTGATGTAAAAATCCTCACTGAAATCCTAGGGAATGAAAATAAACAGCACATTAAAAAGATCATTAAGTGGGATTTATTACTGTGATGCAAGGATGATTCAACTTACAAAAAGATCAATGTGATATACCACATTAGCAGAATAAAAGATAAAAATCACATGACCATTTCAGTAGATGCAGAAAAGCATTTGACAAACTTCAGCATCTTTTCATTATAAAAAATTGCAAAAAATGGTACAAAAGGAACAAATATCAACATAATAAGGCTATATCTGAAAAACACACAGCCAACATCATAATGAATAGGGAAAAACTGAAAAGTCCACAAAAAAA
>NW_027716726.1:0-325 GCF_054177405.1 Leptonychotes weddellii | reverse complement strand
AAATCTTTAAACTTTCTTTCTCTAGAATAAATAAATCTTAAAAAAAGAGGGGGGCACCTGGGTGCCTTAGTCAGTTAATCATCTGACTCTTGATTTTGGTTCAGGTCATGATCTCAGGATCATGGGATGGAGCCTTGCATTGAGCTCCATGCTCAGTGGGGAGTCTGCTGGAGATTCTCTTTCTCCCTCTCTCTGTGCCCCTCCCCACTCTTTAAAATAAATAAATCTTTAAAAAATAATTAAAATAACAAAAAGTAGTGATAAAAATTTTTTATTTTTTATTCTTATGTTAATCCCCATACATTACATCATTAGTTTTAGATGA
>NW_027716725.1:0-325 GCF_054177405.1 Leptonychotes weddellii | reverse complement strand
TTTTTTTTAAAGATTTTATTTATTTATTTGAGACAGAGAGAATGAGAGAGAGAGAGCACATGAGAGGGGGGAGGGTCAGAGGGAGAAGCAGGCTCCCTGCCGAGCAGGGAGCCCGATGCGGGACTCGATCCAGGGACTCCAGGATCATGACCTGAGCCGAAAGCAGTCGCTTAACCAACTGAGCCACCCAGGCGCCCTCTCTATACTCCTTTTAACCTATATTCCCATCTTATTAGTATATTGACTTACACTAATATTTAAATATTCTTAGCAAACATTTGAATAAGAATGCCTTTTGATATTGCATGTATGTTTCACTCAGTTT
>NW_027716724.1:0-325 GCF_054177405.1 Leptonychotes weddellii | reverse complement strand
AAAAAAAAAAGAATACTCTTAATTGTAGTGTATAGTGTCAATTCTACTAGATCTGTAATTGATATCTCTGGTAACTTATTTTCAGTAGGTGTTAGGAGCACATTTTCTCTTTGATTTTCTGACACCGGCCATTGAGAAAACCATCGGGTTTGGTTGCACGGTTATTCTGGTACTGAGAAAGAAGGTTGCTCTAGTTACAGTCACTCATCAACTTGAAGATGCCATCGTCTGTAAGATGTACCAGTATTTTTGTTGTATTAGAAAAGAAAAAACACTGCAAATAAATGCTTTTAAAAACAGAATTTTATTTCATACTGATGGAAGA
>NW_027716723.1:0-325 GCF_054177405.1 Leptonychotes weddellii | reverse complement strand
TCGATCCCGGGACTCCAGGATCATGACCTGAGCGGAAGGCAGTTGCTCAACCAACTGAGCCACCCAGGCGCCCCGAGAATTGACTTTCTTGAGGGGTGTGCAGTTCTGGGGATTTTTAACACATGCGTAGATACATTTGAGCACCACCATAATGAAGGTACAGAAGTTTTTATCATGGCTCCCTCCTGAGCTCCTCTCTTAGACATACCGCAAATTCTGGCAATCATGGCTCCATTCTCCATAACCATAGTTTTGTCTTTTCAAGAGTATGTAAAAGAGTCATAGAGTGTATAACCTTCTGACACTGACTTCTTTCAATTATCAT
>NW_027716722.1:0-325 GCF_054177405.1 Leptonychotes weddellii | reverse complement strand
TCATATCAGTGAGATCATATGATACATGTCTTTTTCTCTGATTGACTTATTTCGCTCAGCATAATGCCCTCCAGTTCCATCCACATCATTGCAAATGGCAAGATTTCATTCCTTTTGATGGCTGCATAATATTCCATTGTGTGGGGGCACCTGGGTGGCTCAGACGTTAAGTGTCTGCCTTCAGCTCAGGTCATGACCCCAGGGTCCTGGGATCGAGCCCTGCATCAGGCTCCCTGCTCTGCGGGAAACCTGCTTCTCCCTCCCCCACTCCCCCTGCTTGTGTTCCTGCTCTCACTGTGCGTCTGTCAAATAAAAAAAAAAAAAA
>NW_027716721.1:0-325 GCF_054177405.1 Leptonychotes weddellii | reverse complement strand
GCATCATGGAGGGCTTCCTGGTGGAGGTGACACCTGCCATGAACCGACCCATCCTGTTGCCAAAGCTCCAGCTGCACCTTATCTTCCCCTTTTCACTGGGAGCAGCTCAAAGGCAGGGCTGGCTGCCCCTCAGCCACCCTCTTGTCCCCAGAGCCCCACCCAGGTCCTGGCAGGCCCCAAAGACTGCTCAGTAGGAGTCTGCAGAATTAGGAAGGAGAAAAAGGAAGAAGCAATAGGCCAGATAACACCTTTATCTGATAAAATGGATCTTGGGGGCCATGGCTCATGCCTGCAGCCAAGTGGCTTTCTAGCACTGAACCCCATC
>NW_027716720.1:0-325 GCF_054177405.1 Leptonychotes weddellii | reverse complement strand
AAGTCTTGTAGTTCTATTCCAATAGGCTTTAATGGACAAAAATAGTGACTGAAAAGAATTTTGAAATATGTGAATTTTAAATATAATTTTGAGGAATTAAAACATGGGGCTACAAAGTCAAACAGCTTCACATTCTTAAGTCATAAATTCTCCAAGACATTCGAAGTAACCACAAGAAGTAAATAGTTCATCATACAAGAGTTCATCAAAGCTAAAATGAAGTAAGTATGGATGGTGAGAAAGAATTTATACTTTGGCATGAAAACAGCTTAAAGGCTTCTCAAATTGTGCTGTTTGGGGTTTGTAAGTGAAATTCTAAAGCCAC
>NW_027716719.1:0-325 GCF_054177405.1 Leptonychotes weddellii | reverse complement strand
TTTTTTTTAAGATTTTATTTATTTATTTGAGACAGAGAGAATGAGAGAGACAGAGAGCACATGAGAGGGGGGAGGGTCAGAGGGAGAAGCAGGCTCCCTGCCGAGCAGGGAGCCCGATGCGGGACTCGATCCAGGGACTCCAGGATCATGACCTGAGCCGAAGGCAGTCGCTTAACCAACTGAGCCACCCAGGCGCCCCTCTCTATCTCTCTTTTGCTCACTCTCTCTCAAATAAATAAATAAAATCCTTTAAAAACAAAAAAGGCAAAGTGGAAAAAGAAAAGAACATAGTTTATTCCAGTTCATCTAAGAAAGGGGGAACGAT
>NW_027716718.1:0-325 GCF_054177405.1 Leptonychotes weddellii | reverse complement strand
ACTCGCTTGTGCCCTCTCCCTCAAAAAAAAAAACCAAAACAGTGCTTGGCAAAAATTAATGCTCAATAAAGAGCTACTATTATTCTTTATAAATTCATATCTGCAGGAAAATATAGAAATATAGATTTGCTAAGAAAAATACCCAAAACTTGGAAATAATGGGCAAAAGTGAGTGGCATGTCCTTTTGATATTACAGCGGGATATTGTTTAGCAGGCCCACCCAAGGATTTATTTAGGAAAATGTACCTGGTTTGGCCCATGGTTACCACTATTTGAAAGTTCCAGACTTAAAGAAGTTACATGTTAACTTGAAGACTTTTGTCC
>NW_027716717.1:0-5567 GCF_054177405.1 Leptonychotes weddellii | reverse complement strand
TCTTTTTTTTGAAAGCAGGACCTTCCATTTCTAAGCCAGATGTGACTTGCTGAGGAGCGAGGGAAAGAGCCGTGATGGTTGAGAGGGAGGGAGGACAGTACAGAGGAGAGTGACAGCCGGCCTGGCTGGGACAAGCCATCGCTGCAGTAAGCAGCCAGGCAAGGCAGGGAGCAGGTGCACCCCTGGGGCATGGAAGGCTCCCTAAGAAGGCCACGGATGGCCTCTGGGGAAGAAGTCACCACCGTGAACCTGATCTTTGCCCCAGTCCCTCCCACTGGTCTCCTGTTTTGCTCCTGCTTCCCATGCTGCTGATGCTGCTGGTCCGTGGACCACACCTTGAGGAGCAGGGGTATAGACAACGTGATCCCGTGCCCTTTGTAGCTCCTGCAAGTTCGTTGGCATCCTAGCTTCGAATGCGTTTTTCCTTTTATCTGATTTTCGCTAATACTTCTTCCTGCGTGCTGTTACGTTCTAGTATCACAGGACGTTACCCGGTATGGCTCACTGACACTCAGTGCCTAGATCCAGTGCTCAGCGGGCATTCACCATGGCGATCTTCTGTCACTGCTTCATTTGTTTGCTCTACTAATGCTTTACAGAGAAACTGTGCTCCGTCGGCTAGTTGGTCATGTAGTGACACTGTTCATGGTGGATAAAAACATTTTTAAAGGGAAAATTACGAGTTCTCATAATAAAGGGCTGGTTGGCCAGCATGCTCCAAAGCTGATTGTCTAACACTTGGTGGCATCATTATGAACTCATGAATTTAAGCATGTTGCGGGTTTTGCAGCCCGTTGGAGTTAGCGTCCTCACTGATGGTCAGATCCTCCTAAACATTCCCCCACAGGCGTTTACCGTGTTTGTTACAGTTAATCCTACACGTTGTCCCTTTTATTGCCTTTGATGGTGGGTCTTTTTGTCCAGAATCACTTTTCATTATATGACTGACATATATATTAATTTCAGAATATTAATTTTATTTATTTATTTTTTTTTTAAAGATTTTATTTATTCATTTGAGACACAGAGTAGAGAGAGAGAGAGAAAGCATGAGCAGGGAGAGAGGCAGAGGGAGAAGCAGGCTCCTTGCTGAGCCAGGAGCCCGATGTGGGGCTCGATCCCAGGACCCTGGGATCATGACCTGAGCCGAAGGCAGACGCTTAACCATCTGAGCCACCCAGGCACCCCCAGAATATTAATTTTATACCCAGGTAACCAGCCGTATATATTCTTGTTTTTCACATTTGTTCTATATTCGATTTTCCTGGGTTTTCCAGGTATGTCATCACATCATCTGCAAATTGTGCTCTTTTTCATCTTTATTTTTGAGATCTGCCCCTCCGTTTGCTGTTTGCTTATTGTGTCAGCTGATAGGAAATAGTAGGGCTAAGAGGCAGTTCCTTTTCCTTGTCTGACTTTAGCAGGAGTGTCCCCGGTGTTTCCTCGTTGAGTATTGTGGTGCCGGAAGTGGACTGAACATTTAACGAGAGCCCTAGGTGATTCGTGTTTGTTCTCCTAGAGAAGTTATATTTCTGTTTGAGAAGTTTTTGGTTTGTGGTTAGATTCGTTTGTGTTTTCATTTTCCTTAAAAGGAAACAAAATGTTATTTTTTTTCCAGATTTAGAGTCACCATATGGGACCAAGAGTTTACCTACAGAAAAGGGCATTTATGAAATAAATTTATCCAAATGGAACTCAAATGGAAAAAGTAAATCCCTTGGCCTTGACTGGATGTGTGAAGGTGAGTTTGAAGGACCACGGGGCCCTCAAGAGGGCTGTTTCAATCAAATGATAATCAACTGTGAGAAAACGCCCACTTGTAGAGAAAATACCTCTGTTAGACCACATCAAAGACTTCATACTAGGGAGAATTCCTATGAATGTAAGGAATGTGGGAAGGCCTTTAGTCGTGGCTACCAGCTCACTCAGCATCAGAAAATTCACACGGGTGAGAAACCCTACGAATGTAAGGAATGTAAAAAGGCCTTTCGTTGGGGTAATCAACTCACTCAGCATCAGAAAATCCACACTGGTGAGAAACCCTATGAATGTAAGGACTGTGGGAAGGCCTTTAGATGGGGTTCAAGCCTCGTCATTCATAAGAGAATCCATACAGGTGAGAAACCCTATGAATGTAAGGACTGCGGGAAAGCCTTTAGACGTGGTGACGAGCTCACTCAGCATCAGAGATTTCACACTGGGGAGAAAGACTATGAATGTAAAGACTGTGGCAAGACCTTTAGCCGTGTGTATAAACTCATTCAGCACAAGAGAATCCATAGTGGCGAGAAACCCTATGAATGTAAGGACTGTGGGAAGGCCTTTATCTGTGGCTCGAGCCTCGTTCAGCATAAGAGAATTCATACTGGCGAGAAGCCCTATGAATGCCAGGAATGTGGGAAGGCCTTTACTCGAGTCAATTATCTCACTCAGCATCAGAAAATCCACACTGGTGAGAAACCCCACGAATGTAAGGAGTGTGGGAAGGCCTTTCGCTGGGGTTCGAGCCTTGTTAAACATGAGAGAATTCATACTGGTGAGAAGCCATATAAGTGCACAGAATGTGGGAAGGCCTTTAATTGTGGCTACCACCTCACCCAGCATGAGAGAATCCACACTGGTGAAACGCCTTACAAGTGTAAGGAGTGTGGGAAGGCCTTCATCTATGGGTCAAGCCTCGTTAAACATGAGAGGATTCATACAGGGGAGAAACCCTATGAATGTAAAGAGTGTGGGAAGGCCTTTAGTCATGGCCATCAACTTACACAGCATCAGAAAATTCACACTGGTGAGAAATCCTTTGAGTGTAAGGAATGTGGGAAGGCATGTAACCACGTGAACCATCAGAGAGTTCACACTGCTGAAAAACCTACTGAACAAGAAGAAGGTGCAGAAGCTTCTATACAACATTCATTCCTTCCACAGCACAAGGAAAATCCATGATACAGTTTAATATAAGAAAGCCTTCAGTGGTCACTCTCCTGCTTATAAGCATCTCAGAATAGTCATGCTCCAGACAAATTTGGAGAATGGAGAGATCACTTTTTCTTAGTGATCACAACACACGCAGTGTAGACTTGTTTTTTCGTTTTGCCGCATCGGTTTAATGAGTGGATAGAAGTCTCCCGCTACCATTCGAGCTCCGCCTCACTTCACATTTGTTCTAGGGAATAACTGCTGATGTAACATATGTGGGAAAGCCTCTCACCATGGTACACACCCTCCCTGTTACCATCACCATCCCACCTCTTTACTGCTGTGACACACTGGGAAAATGACCTGTTACCTCTGTGTGTTGTGTGTGAAATGGGGATAATCACATGTACCTAATACTGCTGTTGTGGTGACTGAGTTTGGTACATGTAAACTCTCTGGAGGGGTATCTGGAACATTGTGTAAGCTCAATAAATATTAGCTGCTGTTCTTACCATCACGACCATTAGTGTTGCTCTTAGTGAATTCCTACAGGAATACCCCCTGTGGGTACAAAGAATTAGAAAAGACGGTCAAGCTTGTAGAAGAAAAATATAGGAGATTACGGTCACAGCCCTGGGTGGATGGTGTTTTTTAGTACACAGAAGACGCTAAACATAAAATAGAAAGTTTATACGTTGGACTTTGTCGAAAGGACAAAGTTCTGTTCATCAAGTGACACCAGGAAGACTGAAAACAAGAGGCAGACTGGGAGAAGTAATACTTAATCTCCACGCACCAGGTGAAGGACTCACGTAGAAAACAGAATCCCCCAAGTCAGTAATAAATCCGTTTTAAAGGGGTGAGGGGACTTAAATAAGCACAAGAGAAGATGGCCAAATGGTCAGTGACCAAGTGAAAACAGGCTCAACATCATTTCTCATCAAGGAAACGGAGGAGTGAGGGGACTTAAATAAGCACTTACAAGAGAAGATGGCCAAATGGTCAGTGAGCAAGTGAAAACAGGCTCAACATCATTTCTCATCAAGGAAACGCAAAGTAAAACCACCATGAGGTTTCACTAGACAATCACTAGAATAGCCAACATTAAAATCACATATGAGCCTGGCACTTTGTTGGGTGGTCACATGCGACCTGTCCAGGAAGGGATGGGGCCAGCACATGGGACCTCCGCCAGATCCCGGAGGTCCTGCAGCAAGGGCAAAGAGGTGATGCTTGAGGAGGGCGAGTGACTGTGTCCTGGGGGAGGGGCCGGGGCCCGGGATCCAGTCCTGGAAGGGTTGAGGCAGCAGTTAGACTTAGGAGGGGCCCGAGCCATCTCAAGTGGTCAGTCCTGGAGGGAAGTGAGTGGGTCCTTTTGTGGAAAGGACCAGAGCCCACAGGAGTGAGCGGAGAAGCTGGGGGAGGAATGGCTAGTGCGTAGGTCCTGGGAGACTCCAGGAGAGTCCAGGGAGCCTTCGAGAGCTGGAAGACTCGAAGGCTCATGAGTGTGGCCTGGGAGACTGAAGAGAGCCTTGGCACTGGGCTGGCAGTGCGGTTAGAGCACAGAGAAGCGTCCCGCAAAGGCCCTCGGGCTCCAGAGTCGCGGGTCAGTCGGGCTTCTGTGTGGTTTGCCTCAGGGTTGGGGTGCCAGTATCCACAGACCACAGGTGTGGGTGGGTGCTGTCCTGAATAAATGGAGGAGGTGGAGGGGTGAGGGCAAGGGGAGGAGTATGATGGGGGAGGGACATGAGGGGACAGAACTGGAAGGGTAGTGGGGGGCCATAAAGGGGAACACGAGGGTCACAGTGGAGAAAGCACGGACAAACTGGAAGCCCCAGGGGGAGAGGCAGTAGTCTGCAGGCCTCGATGAACACTGCCTGCATGCACGGGGGCGAGCCACAGAAGGAAATGGGGAGAGCGTGTATCTGTCAAGACTCCTGGCTCAAGGAGCAAAAACCTAATTCAAGCAGCCGAGGGGAGTAGGGTGCAGAGGAGTCACTCCGTTTTAGCCTCCGGTGGACCCAGGCTCCCACAGAACGTCAGGCTCTGCCGTGAGCTTGGCCTCTGCTTCCTTAGGGTAGCCTTTGTGCTGAGGCTGCACGCGGCGGTCCTGACCGCACCAGGGTCCGTCATCCTAGGACTTGCAGTACCGGCTAGAAAAAGTCTCCCAGACACTCCACAGCTTTTGCAGAATGGAGTCTTGCTGCCTGGCTGGTTCAGGAGTCCGTCCTGGAAACTGCCCATGGCAGGGTGGATTGGAAACACCCCAGGTGCCCCCCAAGCCTTACGACCACCCTGGAGCTCACCTAAGGCTCCCAGACAGAGGGCGGGGCTGGCGATTTTAACAGCAGGAGCTCTCATGAACAGTGACCAGCTACGGGGCAGGCAGAGTCAGCAGCTGTCCACAGCAGGCCAGGAGAACATTCCTGCAACCCGATGAAGGTATGGATTCGGGAGAGGCTCGCTGCCCCTTTGCTGGTCTGTGTAGGGGTGGGGCGGGTGGAGGCAGCATCTCAGCCCTTCTGTCCCTCTTCAGTTTTAAAATCACCCTTACAGGGCGCCTGGGTGGCTCAGTCGGTTAAGCGACTGCCTTCGGCTCAGGTCATGATCCTGGAGTCCCGGGATCGAGTCCCGCATCGGGCTCCCTGCTC
>NW_027716716.1:0-325 GCF_054177405.1 Leptonychotes weddellii | reverse complement strand
AAAAATACTCTATTAATAAATACTTAGGGAAATGGAAGTGTTTCTGTAAATGGTACCAAGACGAGAAATTCTTACAGCAAGAGGAAACACGTCTTAGGTTAGTAATAAATGGCAAGTCTGTTTTCCTTCTTTACTTGGGGAATCCAAACTTACTCAACAAAGTTGAAGAAATCTTATGAAACTAACATGTACACAAAGTTAAACCTTTGGGAGGCAAAAGAAAGGGATACAGACAAATTGAAAGGCAGTGGGAGGGTTGTGAGGAGTGGAGGTGTTCCAGAATGATCTCTGTAGAAGCTGGCCAAATGAAACACACACACACACA
>NW_027716715.1:0-325 GCF_054177405.1 Leptonychotes weddellii | reverse complement strand
GCTTATCTTGGCTTTCAACATGCCTTCTTAACTATGCTTAATCCTTCTAAGTTTTTGATTTAAAGTGAGAGATGGCAAATCTTCCTTTCACCTGAACACTTGGAGGCCACTGTAGGGTTATTAGTTGTTCCAATTTCAATAATTTTGTGTCTCAGGGAACAGGAAGGCTTGAGGAGAGGGGGAAAGATGGGAGAATGGCCGTGGATGGAGCAGTCAGAACCCATCCAACATTTATCAGTTAAGTTAGCCACCTTATATGGGTGCGGTTCGTGGTGCCCCAAAACAATTACAATAATCACATCAAAGACCTCTGACCACAGATCAC
>NW_027716714.1:0-325 GCF_054177405.1 Leptonychotes weddellii | reverse complement strand
CCTGGGATCCTCCCATTTTTTTTTATTGTCAGAGGTGGGCCAAGAAATCTGCTCAGTCTGCAAGGACTCTTCAAATATGGCCAAAGAGGATGACAGAAAAGGAAGAACCACCCAGAGGGTAGAGCCACGAGCCATGAAGAAAGATATTCTGGGGGTACTGCTGTCCTCCCCATCAAGTGCAGAAGCACTGTCAGGGACCGTGCACCAGCTCTTGAAATAGCTACCTACATGATTTCAGATTTCTTTGAACTAGCAACTACTGTGTGTTCCCTCTGTTTGCAATTGCATTGTCTGTGTTCTAGCCTCACACACTGGGTGAGAAGAC
>NW_027716713.1:0-325 GCF_054177405.1 Leptonychotes weddellii | reverse complement strand
CAATCTTCTCCAGCTACCACTGGACTATTTGTGAAGAGTTTTTACTCACCTACTACCTTGATTTCTGTTTTATCTAATATCCATTATTAGTAAGATATAGAACCTGGGGATCTTTTACCAGGTCTATGGTGAGATAAACACAGAAATGAGGGAATCAGAGGATGTTCTGATATTGCCAAACCATGATACATGTTTACAGTTCTATAAATTTGTTTACTAACTTAAAAATTCCATTCACTTATTTGAAACTTTTGTATATAAATAGAAATGGTTTTAACAAAAACAGCCACAGAGAGTCAATATATAAGGAAATATATTTATAAAA
>NW_027716712.1:0-325 GCF_054177405.1 Leptonychotes weddellii | reverse complement strand
TATCACTTCTAGCAATATGTTGGTGGAGTCTTTCAGGTTTTCTACATAGAGTATCATGTCATATGTGAATAGTGAAAGTTTGACTTCTTCCTTGCCAGTTTGGATGTCTTTTATTCCTTTCTGTTGTCTGATCACTGAGGCTAGGACTTCCAGTACTTCCAATAGCAATGGTGAGGGCGCCTGGGTGGCTCAGTTGGTTAAGCGACTGCCTTCGGCTCAGGTCATGATCCTGGAGTCCCAGGATCAAGTCCCGCATCGGGCTCCCTGCTCGGCAGGGAGTCTGCTTCTCCCTCTGACCCTCCTCCCTCTCATGCTCTCTGTCTCT
>NW_027716711.1:0-325 GCF_054177405.1 Leptonychotes weddellii | reverse complement strand
GGGAACTGCTGCCGAGGAGGACTGGGCATGTCCCCCCCACCCCTGGTGAACACGATGACGTGGGGCCCGCCAGTCCCTTCTAAAGATGTCCCCTCCGAGCCCATGGCTGGTTGGGAGCTTCACGGTTGCTGAGAATAGTTCTGGGTCCCAACTCAGGCTGTGGCACTTCCAAGCTATGTGATCTTGACGATGTCTGGTTTACCTTAACTCTAAAATAGGGATAATGGGGGCGCCTGGGTGACTCAGTCGGTTAAGCATCTGCCTTTAGCTCAGGTCATGATCCCGGGGTCCTGGGATCGAGTCCCACATCAGGCTCCCTGCTTGG
>NW_027716710.1:0-325 GCF_054177405.1 Leptonychotes weddellii | reverse complement strand
AGAATTTAAGAATAAGAGCACGGGGGGCGCCTGGGTGGCTCAGTCGTTGGGCATCTGCCTTCGGCTCAGGTCATGGTCCCGGGGTCCTGGGATCGAGCCCCGCACCGGGCTCCCTGCTTGGCCGGAGGTCTGCTTCTCCCTCTCCCACTCCCCCTGCTTGTGTTCCCTCTCTCGCTGTGTCTCTCTCTGTCAAATAGATGGATAAAATCTTTAAAAAAAAGAATGCGAGCACGGGAGGATGGGAGAGAGGGACAGAGCACCAGCTAAAGGGAGGGGTCCCGGAGCCGGGCCGCTGGCCTCGGTGGGCTGCCAAGCAGCGTCCTGG
>NW_027716709.1:0-325 GCF_054177405.1 Leptonychotes weddellii | reverse complement strand
ACCCAGCAGTTCAAAATAATGAACTCTAGTAATAGAGCAACACAGAGAGACTTCAGAATCCTAGCATCGAGGAAACCAAGTTAGAAGTAGAATAAGATTCACCCAACGATATCAAGATGTAAATTTAAAACAAACGCACAGGAAACAACACTATTCTTTTTTTTTTTTTTAAGATTTTATTTATTTATTTGAGAGAGAATGAGAGAGAGAGAGCACATGAGAGAGGGGAGGGTCAGAGGGAGAAGCAGACTCCCTGCCGAGCAGGAAGTCCGATGTGGGACTCGATCCCGGGACTCCGGGATCATGACCTGAGCCGAAGGCAGTC
>NW_027716708.1:0-325 GCF_054177405.1 Leptonychotes weddellii | reverse complement strand
TTGGAAAAAGTGCAGAGGAGCCTGATTCAAATTTGGTCAGCGAGAGACTTTGTCAGTCCCCCTCTTGTCCAAGGAAAAGAGCGACATTCTTCTTTGAGCAGAAGTCCATTTTCTCACGTAGTTGCCTTTTGCTCATTAAGGGTCCGCTGCACCAGCTACTTGGACTGAGCAGTAGTGGATATGTGCTGGATCGTGTGAGCATTCAGGCATTTAATGAGAGGAATTTCTATAAAAATAAAAGGAAAGAAGGTTAATGGTTGAAAACCCAGTCTCTCGGTCCAGAGATCAGCCAGTTGAGATTTCCAGATGTTGGGCTTGAGGATGG
>NW_027716707.1:0-325 GCF_054177405.1 Leptonychotes weddellii | reverse complement strand
AGATAGAGAGCCAGATTGTATATAAGTTAGGAAAAGTGGTATTAACTATTTATATTGTGTTTATTATAACTATCTGAGCTGGTGTTACTGAACAGGAAATTCACACTATAAGATAGAGAGCCAGATTGTATATAAGTTAGGAAAAGTGGTATTAACTATTTATATTGTGTTTATTATAACTATCTGAGCTGGTGTTACTGAACAGGAAATTCACACTATAAGATAGAGAGCCAGATTGTATATAAGTTAGGAATTCTTCCATGCCTTAGATTTATTGATTCTTTAAGATTTATGTTAAAACTTTAGAAACAAATGTTAAGAACTA
>NW_027716706.1:0-5567 GCF_054177405.1 Leptonychotes weddellii | reverse complement strand
GTTACCTCTTATTGGAGGTCTCCCAGATTTCCTCAGGATCAGTTGCCTTCTTTCCTGTCATTTCCTAATTGTTGTTTCTCTCTCTCTTTTTTTATTAGAGAGAGAAAAAGAGAATCTTAAGCAGGCTCCATGCCCAGTGTGTGAGCCCGATGTGGGGCTCGATGTCATGACCTTGAGATCATGACCTGAGCCGAAATCAAGAGTCGGATGCTTAACCGACTGAGCCCACCCAGGCGCCCCCCTATCATTTCATAGCATGTTGCATACAGCTCCTTTAGAGCACTCACATGCTACCTTATAGTTAGTCTTGTATTTATGTGCTTCTCACTGCTCAGAATTTGATCAAGGAGTGGGCCATTCAAGCACCTCCTTGTCAAGATATGAGGGCATGATAAAATACCACTGTAAAACAATTAGAATTGGCTTGCTAGTTCATTCAGTTGCCCCAAACCATTTGCACAAATGATAGGACATAAACCGATAGAGCCTGCACTCCAAAGTGGAGATTACAAATGAAGGATGAAAGGAAGAAATGAAAGAAGGAAGGAGATGGGAGGAAGGCAGGAAGGGAGGGAAAAAAGGAGGGAAGGAGGGAACAAAGGAAGGAAGAGAGGTAGGGAGGAAGGGAAGAGAGAGGGAAAGAGAAACCCTTTGTCAGTTTGTAATTCTTATGTTTAGTGTCGTCACATGTGATTTCATGCTGTAGCTGCATGACATTTTACTACCCCTGATATTGATCAGCTAGTAGTTGAGTGCAGTCAACAGCTCCAACCACTGAAATTCTGGAATCAAGTAATGCAAAAATAAAGTCTGTTTTTGTTTTTGTTTTCTGGGAAGGGGTGATTTATTCTTTTACCTTCCTTAAAATATTTTAATGTATTTTTAAGATGTTTAGTTCAGAAAACTGAAACATAAAATTGGAAAATAGAAATTAAAATGGAGAATCAGAGGTCGGAAAGCCTATGTAAAACTCTGAAATATATAGCCATATTGAAAATCGGGGGGGGGGGCGGCACCTGGGTGGCTCAGTCGTTAAGCGTCTGCCTTTGGCTCAGGTCATGGTCCCAGGGTCCTGGGATCGAGCCCCACATCGGGCTCCCTGCTCAGTGGGGAGCCTGCTTCTCCCTCTGCCTGCCGCTCCCCCTGCTTGTACGTGCTCTCTCTCTCCTGTCAAATAAATAAATAAAATCTTTAAAAAAAAAAAAGAAAGAAAATCAGGGGAAAAAATATTGAAGCACACTTTGATCAAGATTTTGCAACTATATCCATGTAAGACAATTTTATCCTTAGTGAAGATAATGCTATCAAGTTTTAAGTATTAGGAATAGATGATAGTCCCAAATAAATAAAAATGCATGCATGCAATATTAAATCTCTCATTTTAAATATAAAGATACGAGAATAATGGCTTGTAGCCAAAAAATTGGCTTTACCACTAGATGATAGTCCCAAATAAATAAAAATCAAGGAATGACTTTTGATAGATAGGGCTTTCACAATGCTCTTCAAATTTCACTATGTTAGCAACCACAATCATTTATCTACAGAAGACTGTAGAGCCCTATCTAATTGATTCTGTGTTAGCCAATTTAAAAGGTGAGATTTCCTTTAGAATTGCTTTGTATGGGTCTGGAAATATGTTCAGTTCTAGAAGGCTGGTGACCTGTTCTTTTTGATTGATACGGGATAGATGCTATTATGGTAACACATCAGAAAAACTAAAAAGAAGAATACAATTTTGCAATTCACATATTCAGGATAAGTAAAACACTTTATAAAGTTGCAAGCATTGGGGCGCCTGGGTGGCTCAGTCGTTAAGCGTCTGCCTTCGGCTCAGGTCATGATCTCAGGGTCCTGGGATCGAGCCCCGCATCGGGCTCCCTGCTCGGTGGGAAGCCTGCTTCTCCCTCTCCACTCCCCCTGCTTGTGTTCCCTCTCTCGCTGTATCTCTCTCTGTCAAATAAATAAAAACCTTTATAAAAAAAAAAAGTTGCAAGCATTGATTTGTATAAAAGAGATAGACATATTTCAAAGTAATCCTGTTATCAATCTTCCCCCATAAAGTTGGTCTTTTCTGTTTCATTGTCATATAGATCCTTTTGCCATTCTACTTAGTAATCTGAGTATTCTCCCTGCAATGACTTTTGCGTTAACTTTCACATTTCCTGGCTTCAGGAAATATCCTAAACATACTGAAACAAGGATCATGCAACATTTTTATCAGTGTTTCCTCTATGATATGTGTATTTTTCTGGCAAAGCTGACAGTGAGGGCTCAGAGAAACAATCTGTTAACTCTTCTGATTAACAATGCCCCCCGCCCCCCGGTTTTATTCACTTCTTGTTGTATTACATCAGTTATGTTGTGAAGTTTGACAGGCACATCAAACTACTCTGCCTGATTCTCCTGAGTGGGCTGCTCCTTTTCTGCAAACAAACTCCCAGATGTTGGCTTTGTTGCTAACCGAGGCTGACATTAATGCTGACATTCATGATAATCCTTGGTGATTTCTGCAAGATTTAATTTAACAATGGAGGGACGATGCCATATCCAGTGGGAAGAAAGTGGTACCTATTAGAGAACAAAGGGGACTGTTCTCACTCAGAGGGCAGACCTTAGTGTTAATACCTCCCAATAGAATAATCGGTGTTACACATTTCAGTTTATGAAGGGGTAAGTAATCTGTTTCATCATATCACATTTCCATATTGGAATCTGATTTAAGATTACAGCTTGTTGGCTTCATAGCAACGTTTCAGAACTCAGATGTGGCTGCAAAGATTCTCTCAAAACTGGAGGGAATGTTTTGGCCTCTCAGGTGGCTGAGTGTGATGTCAGGAATCTTAAAAGCAAAGAGCTTTCCAAGCAGAGCATTTGCCCTTTTGTATCTAAACTGAGAGCTAAAGTGGAAGCCGAAGCACTAACATCCAGAGATGGAGGAGTCAGGGGGCCACTTCTGCCCCCCATTGCTGCTGCTGATGGATGCCATCACTGCTGTTCTACGATCATTGAAAGGCAATGGCATGTTACGGGGCCTTGGTAGCATTTTAGCTGTGTCACTCCTGTGACATTGAATAAGTCATCTACACCTCTTGGGGCCTCAAATTCACCAAGTGTAAAACATGACCTAAAAGCCCTGCCTTAAGAGCTCTGCCTTTTTACATGAGGATTGTGAAGAGTAAATGGAGTAATTTTACAAACACATTTTAGAAGCAGTAAAATGTTATAAAAATATAGTTTATTATTACCCATTTATTCATTCCCCACCCATTCAGTATTTATTGAGCATCCACCTTGTGCCTCTGGACCCTTTCTTTTGTTTCTCAGGTCATTGACAATCCCTCCTCCCTCCCTGGTCCTACCCACACCCAGCACTCCCACCCCTGTGCCCCGATTATCTCTAACTCATCCTTCAAGACTCTGGTTAAATAGTACCTTTGCTTTTCCTACCCACTCATGCCCCTCTCTCCAGACAGTTGATTATTCCTCTCTCAGTGCTAACTCTACTAAGTGCAGACCTAGGATTTCGTGTTTTGTTACACTTTGGTCCCTCTTGTATTTGTAAGGTCTTTGCTCTCAGAGACTGCATTTTTGTATTTGCTGAGCAGAGGGTGCTGGGAGATTGGGGATGTCTAATGGAGGAATAGTGGGAGACGAGGCCTATGGGGATGGGCCACCTTACTGCACTGTTTCACGTTCAGTGCATGGATTGCAGGGGTGGCAGGAAAGGCTGAAGCCTATGCTTTGCACATTACACAATTCATACCTGTCCAGACAGTCTAACAAACTAGCCACGTGGGCCACCAGTGTTCTGATTACAAGAAGAGATAATTCTGTTGTGTTTTTTTTATAGATTTTATTCATTTATTTGACAAAGAGAGACAGCGAGAGAGGGAACACAAGTGGGGGAGTGGGAGAGAGAGAGAGAAGCAGGCTTCCCGCTGAGCAGGGAGCCCGACTCGGGGCTCGATCCCAGGACCCTGGGATCATGACCTGAGCCGAAGGCAGATGCTTAACGACTGAGCCACCCAGGCGCCCCGAGATAATTCTTTTTAAAGGAAGCCTTAATCAAGCGGATAAACTAAGCTTGAATCTGTTAGCAGAGGAATAATTCTAATTCCGGTGTAGGATATTATTCATATGTGTCTAAAGAGCAGCCCTTTATGAATTCAAGTCTAAGCTTGAGGGAAAAAATGTAAGTAAACTCTCAGAGAACTAATTTCACTAAAACCTCTTTATGAAATAAAAGCAGAAGGCAGTGGGGTCTTTGCATTACCCAACTTGGACTGCTCATAACCCAGAAGGGAGGAGAAATTCTTCCTACATTTTTCACGGAGATTTGGTACCTGTGAAGACAGTACAATGAAACATCAGAAGTTGATACCCAGCAGAAATAGCAGGGACTCCGATTCATTCATGATGCCCAGAGGAAGGGGCAAAAATACCAAGGCAATGCATGGAAGCAGGAATCATGCGGCAACAGTGCCCACCCCAGCCTCTGCAGGGGCTTCACGTGAAGACAGGTAAGGACAGGATGATAGTTAAGTGGCCTAGGACCCTGCTTCTACGCAGCCACCTGTTGGCTGTCAAATCTCCCCTTCCTCTTGTATTTTCCCCAGGCAACACCACTCCCCATCCCAGGTATCACTTCCATTCCTTTTACCTTGATTTCTCCCTTTACTGGCTGAAGACACTTTCAGCCACCTTTGTGGCCCTCAAACCCTCTTACAGATGTTTCTTCTTACTTCTAGATCCAACTTGAGGGACTCCCTAGTGAAGTTCTAGGAGATACTAGGATTTCACGTGACAAGTGCCCTGTCCCCTGGACCAGGGGCTGGGAACATGGGTGTTGGAGCCAGAGTGCCTAGGTTGTGGTGCAAGTGCCACAGTTTATCTGCTCTTTGAACACATTCCTTTCTTTACATCTCAATTTTTTAATCTATGAGACCACAGATAGTACCTACTAATAGGTTTGTTGGCTGGATTAACTGAGTTAGTGCAGAAATCAGTTAACACAGTAAGCAGTGCATTTGAAGTGCTGGATAAAAGTTAGCTTTGTTTGTTATTCACTTACTGACCCCATTTTGTGACCCACAATTATCATTTCTGATAGCCTGTGAACTCTCAGAGGGATGGGACGTGGATCTGTATTTCTTTCATCTTTATATCCCCATTACTTAACATGACACTGGGGCCTGGCTCATAATAGACATGCAGTAAATGAGTGTTAAGATGTGTGCATTATTGAATAATCAATTGATTGAGGAATGTGGTAGGAACACAGGGACCTTTTATATTTATGCAATAGGTGCTGCCTCCAGGGATAATAAGCAGGCAGAGGAAATTATGCCACTAAAGGACAGTTGAAGGAAAGCAACTTTAAAGAGCGAATTCTGAGGTTATATTTTTGGTTCTTCAAGGGGTCATTTGCACAGCATGACTTCCTGTGATCAATGGAATCTGACCAGCCAAGAATTTGGTAGTCTTACTGTTCTTATTAAAGTTCCATTGGTTGCTTATCTTTTCACCTTTTCTTAAATGATATGGTTTTTCTTTTTTTTTTTTTT
>NW_027716705.1:0-325 GCF_054177405.1 Leptonychotes weddellii | reverse complement strand
GGCTCCATCCCAGGACCCTGAGATCATGACCTGAGCCTAAGGCAGACACTCAACCAACTGAGCCACCCAGGCGCCCCTGTTTCCCAGACTCTTAACAGAGTTTTTTTTTTTTTTTTTTAAAGGGGCAAGGCCTTTTTTTTTTTTTTAAAGATTTTATTTATTTATTTGACAGACACAGTAAGAGAGGGAACACAATCGGGGGAGTAGGAGAGGGAGAAGCAGGCTTCCCGCAGAGCAGGGAGCCCGATGTGGGGCTCCATCCCAGGACTCTGGGATCATGACCTGAGCCAAAGGCAGACGCTTAACGACTAAGCCACCCAGGCGC
>NW_027716704.1:0-325 GCF_054177405.1 Leptonychotes weddellii | reverse complement strand
AAAAAAAAAAAAATGTTGAAGGACTTACATCCAGAATATACAAAGAACTCTCCAATCTTTAGAGAAAGAAAACAATCCAATTAAAAAGTGGGTAGAAGAGGGGTGCCTGGGTGGCTCAGTCGGGTGTCTACCTTCCGCTCAGGTCATGATCCCGGTGTCCTGGGATTGAGCCCCACGTCGGGCTCCCTGCTCAGCGAGGAGTCTACTTTTCCCTCTCCCTCTGCCCCTTCCCCCAGCTTGTGCTCTCTCTCTCTCTCTCACTGCCTCTCTCGCTTGCACTCAAATAAATAAAATCTTTTTTTAAAAAAGATTTTTGTATTTATTT
>NW_027716703.1:0-325 GCF_054177405.1 Leptonychotes weddellii | reverse complement strand
CACCATCCTCTCTGTGGGGCGGGGGGGCGCAGGGATGGGTCCCCCCTCTCCACCCCCAACCCATCCCCAGGGTGCACCCTTAGCACATCTGTCCCCTTGTCTCTGGTCACCCTGCCACCCCAGCCCAGGTCCAGGGTGTCCCTGTCCCCCACGCCTGGTCCCTTCCTGATGCAGCAGCCGCTGGGACTCCCCTTCCTGGCCGTGGGGCACTCTGGGACCCCATCCTGGCTGCCACCGCCCAGGGTCCACCTGCACCATCTCTATGTCCCTCTGCCCTCCCCATGCCTGCTGGCCTCTCTGGCCCTTGGGGCTCGTGCTATCTATC
>NW_027716702.1:0-325 GCF_054177405.1 Leptonychotes weddellii | reverse complement strand
AGCTAACATATTTTTAAAAAATTGTGTCCCATTGAAGTTTTTTTTTTTTACATTTTTTTATTCTTATGTTGATCCCCATACATTACATCATTAGTTTTAGATGTAGTGTTCCATGATTCATTGTTTGTGAATAACACCCAGTGCTCCATGCAGAATGTGCCCTCCTCAATACCCACCACCAGGCTAACCCATCCTCCCACCCCCCTCCCCTCTAGAACCCTCAGTTTGTTTTTCAGAGTCCATCGTCTCTCATGGTTCGTCTTCACCTCCGATTTCCCCCCCTTCATTCTTTCCCTCCTGCTACCTTCTTCTTCTTCTTCTTCTT
>NW_027716701.1:0-325 GCF_054177405.1 Leptonychotes weddellii | reverse complement strand
TAAAATAAGAATTAAGGACTAAAATATGAGTTGAGGGCTAAAATTTGAATTTAGGACTAAAATTTGAATTTAGGACTAAAATTTGAATTTAGGACTAAAATTTGACTTTAGGACTAAAATATGAGTTAGGACTAAAATTTAATTTAGGACTACACTAACCATTTTAACAGTTTAGTGGGATGTTGTTTTGTTTAAGTTTCTCTCTCTCTCTCTTTTTAAGGCAATCCCATTTTATTCACATAAATACTGAGTTATTTCTGCGGAACTGTAACCCTAGTCCTAGAGCACAGAAATGGTCTTGTTTGAAAGTCTCTATCCATGTCCA
>NW_027716700.1:0-325 GCF_054177405.1 Leptonychotes weddellii | reverse complement strand
GCGGTTACCAAGTCACCCGACGAGGTTTTCTTAGACCCCAGTGTCTGCGAGGCGCACCGCTCGGCTCCTCAGCTGAAGGGCCGGAGCTCTGCGCGGGCAGGAGCACACGGGTTGCAGCCGCTCAGCGGGACGGGGCGGCCGCCGGGAGGGGGTGCCCGCAGCGAAGGGCACATGAGCACTGCTGTCACACCTGTCCTAGGAGGCCCCCAGAAACCCTGGAGGACGCTTCCCTCACCGCACCCGCGAGACGGGCTACCGAGCGTCCTCCAGGATGGAAGTCCTTATTCTACAGCCGGCCGAGGGGCTGTGCCCACGGCCCGGCTAC
>NW_027716699.1:0-325 GCF_054177405.1 Leptonychotes weddellii | reverse complement strand
TTTTTTAAAGATTTTATTTATTTATTTGAGACAGAGAGAATGAGAGAGACAGAGAGCACATGACAGGGGGAAGGGTCAGAGGGAGAAGCAGGCTCCCCGCCGAGCAGGGAGCCCGATGCGGGACTCGATCCCGGGACTCCAGGATCATGACCTGAGCCGAAGGCAGTCGCTTAACCAACTGAGCCACCCAGGCGCCCAATTGTTATATCATCTTGATGGGTTGGCCCATTTATCATTATATGACACTTTTTGTCTCTTTTAGCCATTCTTAACTTAAAGTCTATTTAGTTTGATAAAAGTATATCTACTTCTGTTTTTTTTTTTT
>NW_027716698.1:0-325 GCF_054177405.1 Leptonychotes weddellii | reverse complement strand
CTTCAATAAAACCTATCGCTTCTTTTAATAGAGAACTGGTGGCAACCGCTAGCTTTTTATTGCCTTCATTAGTGTTATATAACAGCTCAAAATGCAATGGATTATTAGCGTTGTAGCCAGCCTCATTTAGTAACTTTTTGGCTTCATCGCTTCGGCGCGCTTTGTCCCAACTTTGCCACTCTGGTGTAAAAGTGCTCATGCCATTAATAGAAGTAGGTGTGAATTGATACGCGGGAGCTTGTCCTTGTCCCATTACTTTTTCGGTTATGGTATCACGGTCTAAAGCGATTGCTAGGGCTCGGCGTACACGGACGTCATCAAATGG
>NW_027716697.1:0-5568 GCF_054177405.1 Leptonychotes weddellii | reverse complement strand
GGCGCCTGGGTGGCTCAGTCGTTAAGCGTCTGCCTTCGGCTCAGGTCATGATCCCAGGGTCCTGGGATCGAGTCCCACATCAGGCTCCCTGCTCAGCGGGAAGCCTGCTTCTCCCTCTCCCACTCCCCCTGCTTGTGTTCCTGTTCTCACTGTCTCTCTCTGTCATATAAATAAATAAAATCTTTAAAAAAAAAAAAAAAAGAGTTAGTATCCAAAATATATAAAAAACTTAACAAAACTCAACACCCAGAAGACAAATAAGCTAGTTAAAAAATGGGCAGAAGACGTGAATAGACATTTTTCCAAAGAAGACCTACAGATGGCAAAAGACACATGAAAAGATGCTCAACATCTTTGTAATCAACAGATTACAGGGAAATGCAAATAAAATGCAAATCAAAACTACAATGAGATATCACCTCACACCTGTCAGAATGGCCAAAATTAACAACACAGGAGCCAACAGGTGTTGGTGAGGCTGTGAAGAAAGGGGACCCCTCTTAAACTGTTGTTGGGAACGCAAACTGGTGCAGCCACTCTGGAAAAACAATATAGAGGTTCTTTAAAAAGCTAAAAATAGAACTACCCTGTGATTCAGCAATCACACTACTGGGTATTTACCCAAAGGATGTCATTGATTTCAATTCTTTTAAATTTGTTGAGCTATGTTAGAAGGTCCAGAACATGGTCTATCTTGGTAATCATTGTTTGAGTACTTGAAAAAAAAAAAAGTGTATTTTTGTTGGGTGGCTTTTTTTTGTATGTAGGTTATTATAGGTGATAACATTGTTTACATTATTTTACAGACTTTCTCATTTCATATGTAATTCATTCCACCATTGTGGGTAGGGCATGTTAACTCCCCATTTCCTCATTCTCCAGGTCCTGGCAGCCACCATTCAATTTTTTGTTTCTTTGAGTTTGATTCTTCTACATACCTGATATAAGTGGAATCATATAGTAATTGTCTTTCTGTAATTGGCTTATTTCACTTAATGTCCTCAAGGTTCATTCATATTGTACCATGTCTTAGAATTTTCCTTTTAAAAGGCTGCATAACATTCCATATACATAAATGCCAAGTTTTGTTATCCATTCATCCATTGATAGACAGAATGGGTTACTTTTCACCTTTTGGCTCTTATGAATAATGTGTCTATAAACATGACTATTTGTGGAAAGTTCTGTATTTCTGTTAAGTCCATTTGGTGTGTAGTGTTGTTCAAGTCTGGTGGTTCCTTACTGATTTTATGTCTAAATATTCTATCCATTATTGAAATTGGAGTATTAAAGTGTCCTAGTATTATTATATTGATGTCATTTTTTTCTTCAGTTCTGTCAGTGTTTGCATTATATGTTTATATACTCTATGTTTGATGCAGATATATTTATAATTATTATATCGTTCTGTTGAATTGACTCTTTAATCATTACATAATGACTTTCTTTGTTTTTTATGACAGTTTTTTTTACTGTGTCGAGGTGATTTTTTTCCAGATGTAAGTATAGCATCCTTGCTCTGGTTTTCATCTGCAGATCTTTTTTCATCCTACACTTTCAGCCTATGAGTTTCCTTAAATCTAAAGTCACTTTCTTGTACACAGCATAGAGTTGGGTCTTGCTTTATCCATTAAGCCGCTCTGTGTGTTTTGACAAGGGGGTTTTAATCTGTTTACATTTAAAGTAATTATTGTTACGTAAGGGCTTACTCTTTCCAGTTTGTTAATTGATTTTTGTCTGCTGTGTAGTTTATTACTCTCTTCCTCTGGTGCTGTCTTCCTTTGTTATTTGCTGATTTTTTTGTATTGATATGTTTTGATTCCTTTCTTTAGTTATTTCCTTTGTGGTTATCATGAAGCTTATATATAAATCTTATATTTATCAGTCTATTTTAAGTGGATAACTTAACTGCACATGAAAAATCTACATTTTTATATCCCCCCCACACTTTGTTACTGATTTCACAATTCACATCTTTTATAGTGTGCATCCATTATGGTTACATTTATTGTTAATATTTATGTCTTTAACTTTTATACTAGTTTTAATTAATGATTTCTGTGTCACCCCTATAGTGTTACATTATTTTGTATTTGCACATATATTTACATTTACCAGTGAGATTTATACTTCCATTTTTTTTTAAAGATTTATTTATTTTAGAGAGAGAGTGAGCACGTGAGAATGGGGGGGTGGAAGAGGGGAGGGAGAGGGAGAGAGAATTTTTTTTTTAAAGATTTTATTTATTTATTTGACAGAGAGAGACATAGAGAGGGAACACAAGCAGGGGGAGTGGGAGAGGGAGAAGCTGGCTTCCCACTGAGCAGGGAGCCCGATGCAGGGCTTTATCCCAGGACCCTGGGATCATGACCTGAGCCGAAGGCAGACGCTTAATGACTGAGCCACCCAGGTGGCCCAGGCGAGAGAATTTTTAAGCACACTCTGCACTGAGCACAGAGCCCTATGCGGGGCTTGATCCCATGACCCTGAGATCACAACCTGAGCCGAAACCAAGAGTCAGATGCTTAACTGTCTGCACCACCCAGGCATCCCTGTACTTCCATTTTTTTTAATGTTGCTATTTAGCATCCTTTTATTTCATCTTGATGAACTCTCTTTAACACTTTTTGTAAGGCAGTGTTCTCACAGATGTTGGGACTTCCGGTGGTATCGAACTCCTTCAGTTTTTGTTTGCCGGGCAAAGTTCTTAGCTCTCCTTCATTTTCCTTTTTTTTTTTTTTTAAATCTTCATTTTTAAAGGGCAGTTTTGATGGGTATAGTATTCTTGGTTGGTAGTTTCTTTTTCTTTCTGCACTTTAAGTGAATTTAACACACTTTTCTGGCCAGCAAGGTTTCTACTGAGAAATATACTGATAGTATCATAAGGAGGGGGGTACCCATTGTTTGATTGGTTGCTTTTCTCCAGCTGCTTTCATAATTCAGTCTTTGTGAATTTTGACAATTTAGTTATAAGGTTTCTTGGTGTCCTTGGTAATCCCTTTTGTGCAACTCGTTTGGGATTCTTTAAGCTTCATGAATCTGGATGTCTGTTTCTTTTCCCAAGTTTAGGAAGTTCTTTGGTATTATTTCTTTAAATTAGCTTTCTATTTCTTTGTGTTTCTCTTGCTTATGGGACCTCCATAATGCATGTGTTGACTTAGTTGATGTCAGTAAGACCTGTAAGGCTTTCTTTACTCTTTTTTTCTTTTCTCTTCTCTGATTGGATAATTTCAAATGATCTGTCATTGAGTTCACAGATTCTTTTTTCTGCTTGATTGAGTCTGCCTTTGAAGCTCTCTGCTGAATTTTTCAGTTCATTCATTATATTCTTCATACCAGATTTTTGTTTGGTCCTTTTTTTATGGTTTTTATCTCTTCGTTGGACTTTTCATTTTGTTCATGTATTATTTTCCTGATTTTGTTGATTATCTGTGTTTTCTTGTAGCTTCTGGAGCTTCTTTAAGATTATTTTGAATTCTTTGTTAGGCAATTCATAGATATTTATATCCTTATAGTCTGCTTTTGGAGCCTTTTTTTGTTTTTTTTTTTTCTGGTGTCATATTTCCCTGATTTCTTTTTGATCCTGGTAGCCTTGATTGGTGTCTGCACATTTAAAGAAATTGTCACTTCTTCCAGTCTTTATGCTCTTGCTTTAGGAGGGAATGGCTAGAGTAGGGATTTTGTAGGGTGGGGTGGGGAGTCTCTCAAATCTTCTCTGTGGATGCACTTGCTTAATTCTGCTAGTTCTTTCCTGGATGGGGGAATGTCTTAGACTTGTATTCCTTCTCTCAATCCCATAGAGCCATGCTGGGTGCTGAGAACCACAGCAAGTGTTAAACACAACTCAGTCCTTTTCCCTAGGGCAGTGCCCTGAACTGCCAGGGCTTTGTGTGCCAGCTCCACTTCTCTGCCTCCCTCTAAAGAGCTATTTTATGGTTTTGCTCCTTCTGTGCCACCTGTAGAGACATGACAGCTACCCTAAAGGTCACCTTTCTCTTTTCCCTAAAGCAGTGCACTTGGATTTCAGACCAGTGGGTATAAGCACCATTTTCCTCCCTCTTGAAAGCAAATTATTGTGTAGGAATTCACAGAGGAGTCTTTGCTTTCCCCATCCCTCCACTCCATCTTACCCTCTCAGCCCCTTTCCTTCCCCAGCTTTGATGGAGAGGCTTTCTTGTTATTTCCCCTTTGTGACTGAAGTTTTTTGCTTGGTTCATTGTTTTACTTAGAGTTTTTTGTTTGTTTTTAACAGATTTAAGGCTTTCCCCCCTTATCTGGGGGGTAAATTAGAACATTCTGGAATACTAGGATTGGTGTGCAGTGAATCAGGAATTTAGCTATGATTATATTTGTAGTTCTTGTTTTTAGCCCTTCTTTCTTTCTCTCTCTCTCTTTCTCTCTTCCTGTCTTCCTTTCTGTTCTCATTCCCTCTCATTGTTGAAATATAGCAACACAAAGTCTTTATCCTCTTATGTTCAGTGAGGTGATTTGTAACAGGAGCATATTTCAGGACACCTACTATACCATATGGTTGGAAATGGAAATCTTTTCCTGTATTTTTAAATGTCCTTTTCGTACTCCCACTGCCTGTGGCTTGCTTTTTTCAATTAGAAATATGCTACTTTAAAATTTTTTAATATAAAATCTCTAATAATTTCATAACACAAATTACAGTTTGCCTTTAGTCCTTCTTAAGAGCCTAGTTTTTCTAGTGCAAGTTTTAATTCTTGTGGAACAACTAACACTGCAGAGACATTGCTAAGTGAAGAGTAGACTCTTTTGTCTTTTGCTTCAGGATTGAAGTAATCCCCACAGTGCAAAGTTAAATTTTCCTGTTCTGAAGTGCTAGGATTCAGTATGTACCTCCGAAATGGATTTCAACTTTCATAGAATTTAAACTGTTACATAAGCTTTTTTTTTTTAATTTTTTTATTCTTATATTATCCCCATACATTACATCATTAGTTTTAGATGTAGTGTTCCAAGATTCATTGTTTGTGCATAACACCCAGTGCTCCATGCAGAATGTGCCCTCCTCAATACCCACCACCAGGCTAACCCATCCTTCCACCCCCCTCCCCTCTAGAACCCTCAGTTTGTTTTTCAGAGTCCATCGTCTCTCATGGTTCGTCTACCCCTCCGATTTCCCCCCCTTCAGTCTTCCCCTCCCGCTACCTTCTTCTTCTTCTTCTTTTTTTTTTTTCTTAACATATATTGCATTATTTGTTTCAGAGGTACAGATCTGAGATTCAACAGTCTTGCACAATTCACAGCGCTTACCAGAGCACATACCCTCCACAGTGTCTATCACCAAGTCACCCCATCCCTCCCACTCCACCCCCACTCCAGCAACCCTCAGTTTGTTTCCTGCGATTAAGAATTCCTCATATCAGTGAGGTCATATGATACATGTCTTTCTCTGTTTGACTTATTTCGCTCAACATAATACCCTCCAGTTCCATCCACGTCGTTGCAAATGGCAAGATCTCATTCCTTTTGATGGCTGCATAATATTCCAATATTCTTGGCTCTTTCCACAGTTTGGCTATTGTGGACATTGCTGCTATA
>NW_027716696.1:0-325 GCF_054177405.1 Leptonychotes weddellii | reverse complement strand
CCTTATTTTTGTACATATATAAGTTTTTCTTTCTTTAAAATTTTGGGAGGCACATTCTTCCAACAGACCAAAATATGCCCAAAATCTAGTGTGTGGCACTGATCTATTCACCAGGCTGATCATATTTGATCATATTCTTTCTTTTTTCTTTTTCTTTTCCTTTTTCATTTATTCTTTTTTCTTTCTTTCCCTTTCTGTTACCCCGCTCTCAGGCCTCTTCTGATTTCTTTAGTGTATATTTTTCTGGGGTCATTGTTACACTGTTAGCATTTAGTTCTCTCATTCATCTATTCTCCTATGGACAAAATGACAAGATGGAAAAACT
>NW_027716695.1:0-325 GCF_054177405.1 Leptonychotes weddellii | reverse complement strand
ATTCAGATACAACCAGTATGGGTTGCTTTTCAATTGTTTTTGAGATTTTTTTTTCACTGGGAGACTGTCAAAATGGACTTTTTCTCCATTGTACCAAGGTTTCTCATAAACACTGCTCTCAAAGCCTGTTTCACATCTTTGTTCCTCAGGCTCTAGATAAATGGATTCAACATGGCATTCACAAAGATACAAACCACGGCCACAATTTTTCCTTGTTCAACAGACTGCTCATTTGTTGGTCTCAGATACATGCAGAATAGGGACCCACAGAACATAGTGACAGTGGTCAGGTGAGAGCCACAGGTGGAGAAGGCTTTGCACTGCC
>NW_027716694.1:0-325 GCF_054177405.1 Leptonychotes weddellii | reverse complement strand
ATGGACTCTGAAAAACAAACTAAGGGTTCTAGAGTGGAGGGGGTGAGGGGATGGGTTAGCCTGGTGATGGGTATTAAAGAGGGCACGTTCTGCATGGAGCACTGGGTGTTATACACAAACAATGAATCATGGAACACTACATCAAAAACTAATGATGTAATGTATGGTGATTAACATAACATAATAAAAAAAAAGAAAAAAAAAAGAGTGTTCCCTTTCTCCACATCCACACTAACACCTGTTATTTCACCTGTGTTGTTGAATTTAGCTATTCTGACAAGTGTGAGGTGATACTTCGTTGTAGTTTTGATTTATTTCCCTGATG
>NW_027716693.1:0-325 GCF_054177405.1 Leptonychotes weddellii | reverse complement strand
TTTCATCAGAGAAGAGGTTGTGGCAATTTTATTCTTTCGTTCCCCTCCTGTTAATTTGCTGCGTTCCCATCGTACATCCTCCACCTCGTTCTCTCAGGGGGACATCAGGGGTCACCTATGATACACCTGTATCCTAATACCTGTAGCCTGAGCACCTGGAAAGCTGTTTTCCTCACTGCACAGCCGAGGGGAACGGAGGCCCCGCGGGTGAGCAGAGCTACCAACCCAGAGGCACCCTGCCTCCCAGAAAATGGGGCAAGCATGGTTTCAGAAACACCGGGGCACGGGAAAAACTCTGGAGACAATCAAAGAATAAGAGAGAAAA
>NW_027716692.1:0-325 GCF_054177405.1 Leptonychotes weddellii | reverse complement strand
TAAATCAACTCAGCTTTTGTTCTAATTATTTTCTTTTTTTTGGTTCTTGAAGTATAATTGACATACAACAATATATTAGTTTCAGGTGTATAATGCATATTATGAAATGATCACCTCCTAAGTCTTGTGAATCTCTGTCACCACACAGGAATGGTTACATTTTTTTTGTTTTTTTTTTAAGATTTTTTTTATTTATTTGCGAGAGAGAGAATGAGAAACAGAGAGCATGAGAGGGAAGAGGGTCAGAGGGAGAAGCAGACCCCCCGCTGAGCGGGGAGCCCGATGCGGGACTCGATCCCGGGACTCCAGGATCATGACCTGAGCC
>NW_027716691.1:0-325 GCF_054177405.1 Leptonychotes weddellii | reverse complement strand
AGAAGCAGGCTTCCTGCCGAGCAGGGAGTCCGATGCGGGGCTCGATCCCAGGACCCTGGGATCGTGACTGGAGCCGAAGGCAGACGCCTAACAACTGAGCCACCCAGGCGCCCCTCTCCTATCAGCTTTTTTTTT
Organism: Leptonychotes weddellii; assembly: GCF_054177405.1. Classification (NCBI taxonomy): domain Eukaryota; kingdom Metazoa; phylum Chordata; class Mammalia; order Carnivora; family Phocidae; genus Leptonychotes; species Leptonychotes weddellii. Next base: position 190 of record NW_027716691.1, on the reverse strand, counting down.
TTTTTAAAGTTTTATTTATTTATTTGAGAGCGAGAGAATGAGAGAGAGCGAGTACATGAGAGGGGGGAGGGTCAGAGGGAGAAGCAGACTCCCTGCCGAGCAGGGAGCCCGATGCGGGACTCGATCCAGGGACTCCAGGATCATGACCTGAGCCGAAGGCAGTCGCTTAACCAACTGAGCCACCCAGGCG
>NW_027716690.1:0-325 GCF_054177405.1 Leptonychotes weddellii | reverse complement strand
TACATTACACCCATGGATACTGAATATATTATGACAAACTTTTGTTTTTTAAATTTGTTTGGTTGGTTGATTTGGTTTCTCTATTTTTGTTTTGTTTTGTTTTGAGCCATACCTTACTTCTCAAGAAAACAAGAGAAATTTCGGTGGTCATAGATAAAAAAGGGAGCTAGAAACCAGAGGTAAGTCAGTGTAGATTTGAAGTTACTCTGGAGCCTCTGCAGACACTGATAACTAAGAGAATAATTTAGTGGTTGTTCAGGCAGCAGGAAACATGGTTGTGTCCTCTGCAAAGAAGAAAATTGAGACACTCACCTAAAACTAGAAC
>NW_027716689.1:0-325 GCF_054177405.1 Leptonychotes weddellii | reverse complement strand
TTGCCTGATGTAAGTAGTCTAATACCCAGGAATAATTTATGAACAGCACAGTTGGGTCCACATATATAGTGGAACTGTTTGTGGGTCTGTGCACATGTGCATGTGTGTGCACATATTTGCATGCACACATGCACACACACGCACACATGCACACCCCACTTCTTTTGCAGAAAGCATCGATTCACACACCAGAGTAGAAAACAGCAGGTCACACCCCTATTACCAATGACACCCTGGTTTACATGGCAGTGCAACTATTCCAGAAGCAAGGAAAGAATATCAGTCTCATTTCATCATAACCACAGCCACAATCAAATGTTTTCTC
>NW_027716688.1:0-325 GCF_054177405.1 Leptonychotes weddellii | reverse complement strand
CTTACATGAATGGGTTTACTTCTGGACCCTGAATTCCATTCCATCGATCTACGTGTATCCTTATGCTAGTACAACACTGTCTTGATTAGTGTAGCCTTGTAGCAAAGTCTGAAATAGAGAAATGTGAGGCCTCCAACTTTGTTCTTTTTCAGTATTATTTTGTTCGTGGCCTATTTCCATTTGAACTTCAGAACCAGCTTGTCAACTTCTGCAAAAATGCCAGCTAGGGTTTTGATAGGGCTTGCACTGAAACTGTAGATCAGTTTGGGGAGTATTGTTATCTTAACAATATTCAGTCTTCTGATCTATGAACATGGGAGGTCTT
>NW_027716687.1:0-325 GCF_054177405.1 Leptonychotes weddellii | reverse complement strand
TTGTGCATAACACCCAGTGCTCCATGCAGAATGTGCCCTCCTCAATACCCACCACCAGGCTAACCCATCCTCCCACCCCCCTCCCCTCCAGAACCCTGTTTGTTTTTCAGAGTCCATCGTCTCTCATGGTTTGTCTACCCCTCTTTTTAAAGTAAATGCCCTTTCTCCTCTATGCATCACTTGAATTTTATTGAGATAAGTACGTTCTATACATCAAATACAACTGAATTCCCATAAATAAAGCAGAGTGGGAGAATGAGATCCTCTATTTTCTTTTGTTGCTGAGAAGAACTGATTCCTGAGAATTTGTAGATTTCCATTTTGT
>NW_027716686.1:0-5568 GCF_054177405.1 Leptonychotes weddellii | reverse complement strand
TCCCAACAGGCTGCCAGGCTCTGTCTTTCTCACCAAAGTTGGAGAAAAGCAACAGGCGCATGCAGCAGACCCTGACGAGAGGCTCATCTCCATGGACAGAGGGTCAGGCTGGCCAGCCCGCATGGCCCACTCCCTGACATACTGGGGTCCCGCACTTTCACTCTTGCTGTCCCTTGGGTCACACCTGGGCTCCACCTGGAGCGGTCCACAGGCACTTGCCATCGGAGACCCCCTCGTGCCCCTGCAGACCCAGGGTGGGGCCTCCTGGGACCAGGGTGGGCGGTCTGGGGGCACCTGGTTGACAAGGGGTCCCGGCTGCCCTGGCGCCCTCCAGACAGCTCTGCTCCAAATTACCTTTCCAAAATGTCGTCACAGAATGTTTCGGTTGGTGTTTCCTAAGGTGATGCTCCAACAGTGATGCTCAGATGAGATCCTGTCTCCCAAACTCCTGCAAGGATCAAGCCTTGGGCAGGATTCTGCTTGCATACTCCCAGGACAAGAAGCTCACCCCCTACCCGGGCACCTTCGCCTCTACTCACCACCTCCTCCCACCTCCTCCCAGGATGTGCTCTGTGGCAGACCAAGAACAAGGCCGCACCCTTTGGGGAGAAGCCTCATACCCTCAGAGGTCCTGGTGCCTTGGGCCAGGGCTGGGGAAGGCAGGGGTGGCAGGAACTGACCTCGCTGCCCCTCCACTGCCTTCCTGCCCATCTTCCGTGTCTTTGGGAGCAAACAGAGGCTCAGTTCTCTGGGTGTGTTGACAAATAGAGAGCAGCCTACCTCCTGGGCAGGCAGCTGTGGTCTGAGGCCCCCACCCAGCTGGAAACCACAGTGGGTGGGGAAGGGCGGGGAGAGGAGGGGAGAAGAGAGCAGAGGAGGGGAGAAGAGAGCAGAGGAGAAGGGAGAAGAGATGGCCACCATGCAGCCCTGGAGCCGGGTCAGGGTGGCCAAATGCCAGATGCTGGTCACCAGCTTCTTTGTCTTGGTAACAGGCTGGTCGGGTGGGAGGGGTGTGTGTGTGGGGGGGGGCGTGTCAGCAGACCTCTAGCACTGTGGTCCCCACACACACCCAGCCCTGCTGTCCCCATCCTGCCCCCGGGACATGCACCTGGGGCCCCTGGTGGTGGACCCCTGGCAAGTGGCTGTTTGCGCAGGACGCCCTGTGGGCCCCGCCAGGCAGCGTTGGGACCTGGGTGGCTGGTGAACTGGTGTCAGAGGGGGGCAGGGGGAGGGGGCCGCTAGGGGCTGTGCAGACAGAATGATGCAAGGTTCTGGGTCCTGGGAGAAGCTGCACAATGAATGTGTGTGCAGTGGGGGGAGAGCGGTGTGTGTGTGTGTGTGTGTGTATTTGTCAGTGTATCTGTGTGCGTGTGTGGCGGGGTGTCTGGGACAAAGGCCTCCCTGAGACCACCCTACAGAAGCACCCAGAAGTCCCAAAGCTGAGCCTGTCTCAAGTGAGACCATGAAGCTAGAGGGAGGTTGGTCAAGGGACCCAGGAGACCCAGACCCTGCGCTCTGGGCCTCGTCGTGTGTCCAGCCCTGCCCCCACACTGTGGTCTGCCCCACCCCCAGCTCCTGGGCCTGTCTGTGGCCACATTGGCGGTTCTCACCTACTTCGGGGCCCACTTTGCTATCATCGGCCATGTATCCTCAGACAGGACCCCCTATGAGGCCATGCACCGCTGGGGTAAGTGAGGTCAGGTGGCTCCTGTCGGGGAGGGGACTTCAGGTGCAAAGGCAGTTGGGGAGGTACCCCAGGCTGGGCGGGTGGGGGCCTCCGAGTGGAGCCGGGCTAGGTCAGGCAGTGGGTGTGGGCAGAGAGGGCCACCCTGGGGTCCTTCTGCACCGGGCAGAGCCAAGGGTCTGGGCCCCAGCCTGTGCCTTCATCTCCTGTCCTGGGAGCCTGGGGGCAGGTGGCATCCAGATGGCCTCAGTGTCCTGGGGGTTTGCTCCGAAACAAAGGGGCCTGAGCCTCGATGCATTCTGGGGGCTGGGTCTCAGGCAAGAGCACAGCCAAGGAGGGCAGCCATGGGGGAAACTGAGGCCCAGAGAGACAGGCTGTGGTCCCAGCCTCAGGCCTCCTGGCCCTGAGGCCCCAGGTTTTTACCCCGAAGCCTGAATCCTAGAGCAGGAAGCCTGGGTCTTGGGCCTGGCCTGATAAGAACGAGCACCCCACACTTGCCTGGTGGCTTCTGAGATATCCCCTGGCGGACAGGAAGCAGAAGTGGGGGGCAGGGCCTCTGGCCTCCTCCTTCCCTCCTGCCTTCTCAGCATTGGGAGGAGAGGGAGTGGGTGGTGGGTGGTACATCCTGGCCTGAGTGGGGCTCCTGGTCTCTTCAGAGCTCCCAGAAGCCTACCGCCTGAGTGTAGCCTTGGGTTGGATTGCAGATACTGGCCCTGTGCACTGGGGACCCCGTGTGCGGGACATGCCTAACCCTTCTGCTCTCTGTCCCCACCCAGCCTTCTACATTGGCATCAGCCTGGCCGGGCTCCTAACCCTGGGTGCCGTCCTGGGCGCTGCAGCCACAGTGAGGGAGGCCGGGGGCCTCATGGCTGGGGTGAGTTGTCCCTGCCCCCAGTCCCCCGGCCCCTGGGATGGGCTCAGGAGCGCGCAGGGCGGGGAGAGCCCAGGGAGCCTGCCTCCTCCCACAGAGTCCCGGCAGAAACAGAGGCCCAAAGGATGTGCGCCAGCCAGGACGCCCGTCCACCTGGGCCAACCAGGACCCCTCCGCCAGGCCCTGCTTCACCCCATCATCCACGGAGGCAAGAAAGGCAGCGCCGGTCCTCCCAGGCCTGGTGGCCATTGCCAAAGGGAGCGTCTGGTTCTCTTACACCAGAGGCTCTGGGAACCGGCTTCCGCTTCCTGTTACTGGGCCAGGGGAGGCGGGAAAAGCCCCTCCACTGGCCAGGTCACCCGTAGGTCTGGGCTTGTGCTGTGCCCCAAGGGGGTCTGAGCCGCATTGCTCCTTTGCAGCTGTGGAGAGGCTCTGCCTCACCCCACAAGGGCCAGTGCCCCCTCGTTGCCCCCATTCCTGCTCGTCCCCTTGGGTCCATCCTCGTCCCCACTGGCCTGTCCCGCTGCTCCGCCTGCCAGCCCCGCCCCCCCAAGGCCTGTCTGTCCTGGGCACAGGCTCTCCTCTCCTCCTGGAACCTGGGCTCCCTGGTGCCCTGGGCTCACGCACCTGCACCCCCGTGTCCCCCTGGCACCTGCCCTCCCTGCCTGGGGTCTCCAGGACTCCTCGCAGGCTCGGGACAGAGTCCTGCTGATGGAGGTAGGCCAGGTCCAAGGACCCAGAGGGGTTCCCGCGGGACCAGCCAGGAGGGCCCTCGGCTCCGCACAGGGTAGAAAGTGAACGGAGTTTACTGAATAGCATGAGTGAGGGACAGAGAGTCCCAGACAGAGTGTCTGGGAGACTCGGAAAGAACAGGAGAGGGAGTCTCTCTGCCTCTTGGGGTTGGGGGTTTACATTGGAAAGGGGTCCAGGGTACGTGTTCCTGCAGGAGTGGAGACACAGTCATCTCCCGAAGCTGCGGCCCGGGCGGCCAGCCCGGGGTGGGCTCGGGGAGCAGCGTGGGACCAGGCAGTCCAGCCCTAACCTGGACCCCGCTGGCTGGTGGGCCGGGCGGTGTGGGCGCGAGCGGGCACGAAGACTCTGGCCGGTGCGGTCTGCTGGTGGCCAGGAGTCAGGGAGGGAGGGGAGGCCCAGTGGGAGCTGACAGGGCAGGTGGACTGTCCCCCGAGAGCGGAGCCCTAAGGCTTGGGGCCTGCCAGAGGCACGCAGGGCTGGAGGACAAGGCTGCCGCAGGGCCAGCCCAGGCCTGGAGAGGCCGGGCGGTGGCGGCAGCCTGGCCACCAGGGGACGCCATGGTGCTGGGCCAAAGCCCTAAGCTCTAGGAGGCGGAAGGTGCTCCCCTCCCCGGGTTCCTGTGCCCCGCCCCCCAGCTCCCACCTGCTCTTCCCGGCCCAGATGCTCAAGGCTGCCCGCTGCCCTGGTCCGTGGGCCGGGCTGGGGAGCACCGGGGGTCTCGCGTCTGCATCCCCAGCCTGCTGCACCCAGACCCCTCCCTGGGCCCAGCCCCCCGGCCCCGAGGGGCCCGGGCGAGGGGTCCCCGCATGCCGTGGTGTCTGGCACGGCTGTGTGTCTGGACACACGTAGCAGCACAGACGAGGGACGATCAAGCAGGGAGACCCTTCCGCTGTCCCCCCCGCCCCGCCCCTGCCTGCCCCACCCCCTCGGGCCTCGCCCCACACAGGCCTCTGGAGCAGGAAATGAACCAGCTCGCCAGGCTGCTAGAGCAGGGCTGGCAGGGGCAGCTGGTTTATTTATGTATTTTATTTACAAGGACCAAGAAAATGCAGAGCCGGGCCCAGCTGCCCCCAGCAGGCCTGCACTACGCAGGCCCTGGGGACGCGGAGTGGGCCTCGCCCAAGGCCCCATCTGCAGGCGGGCCGGTGGAGGTAGGGAGGGCACTCGCTCTCTCCGGAGGAATGAAATGATTTCTGGAAAATGCTGGTCCCCTGAGCTGGCTCAGGGCCTCTAGCCTGGAGGCAGTGTTGAGCGATGGTTTCCAGATGGAGAAGGAGGCCCTCAGCCAGCCAGGAGGAGGAGGAGGGGGAAGAGGGAGGAAGAGGAGGGAGGAGGAAGGAAAGGGAGGAAGAGGAGGGAGGAGGAAGGACAGGGAGGAAGGGAGGAGGAGGGGGAGGAAGGAACCCATGTCCTGGAGACTGAGGCCCTGCAGGCCCCTGGGCGGGCAGGAGGGAGCAGGAGAACGCAGGGGCTGCCCGTCCCCGAGTAGAGCCTGAGGCCGCTGTGCCCGCACCAAGACCGGGCACTGGTGGGGGTGGCCCGTTCTTTCCCAGCACCTGGTGGGACTGGGTCTTGGTGCCAGCCCTGCCCACAGCCCCTGTCCGTGTGTCCGTCTGTGTCTGCAGGCATCTCTCCATTCCCCTGGTCATCGATTCTCCTGGGTGTCACTCTTCGCGAGGAGGCCCCTGGGTGGGGAGAACCCGGCCCCAGCCTGCGCCGGGCTGTGGACGGGCCAGGGAGGGGTGCTGTGTCAGCCCAGCCAGGGACGCATGGCCGGGGCAGCGGTGCTCCGCAAAGCCGGAGCAGAGGGGAGGAGGTGATGCGGACACATCAGCCCTCCGGACACCGAGGCTGTGTGGCCGGCAGCCCGATGAGCTGCCCAGAGCTCTAGCAGGAGACATGGTGGGAGACCCAGTCTGAGGGTCCCCGGCATGCAGGTGGCAGGCCGAGTTCTGGGTGGGGATGATGTCCCCAGGGCAGCATATAGGCTGGGGATCCTAGTCTGGGGTGACCCTCTGAAACTGCCCACAAAAGAGTCCTGGGGCCTGTGAAGTGCATTTCTCAGGGGCGGGGTCTGTAAGATTCCCGGCTTCTGCAAGCGGGGGCTCAACAGCTCCAACCCCCCGACCGACAGAGAGAAGGGCACTGTGGGGGTGCTGGTGATGGAAAGACATTCCCCCCAGAGAACTCCCATCTCCAATATTGGGGTCCCAGGGGGGTAAGTCAGGGGACTGCACAGGGTCTGAAGACGGGGTGGAGG
>NW_027716685.1:0-325 GCF_054177405.1 Leptonychotes weddellii | reverse complement strand
TATTCATGTTCAAACAGCTAAGAGTGTGTGTGTTTGTTTTGAAAGGATGCTAATACACATCAATAATAATCTTTACGTTCTAAACAGGTGTTAACTTGGCGGCATTTATCATCATAGTTTTTTCCTATGGAAGCATGTTTTACAGCGTTCATCAAAGTGCCATAACAGCAACTGAAATACGGAATCAAGTTAAAAAAGAAATGATCCTTGCGAAACGGTTTTTCTTTATTGTATTTACTGATGCATTATGCTGGATACCCATTTTTGTACTGAAATTTCTTTCATTGCTTCAGGTAGAAATACCAGGTACAACTTTTTTTTCTTT
>NW_027716684.1:0-325 GCF_054177405.1 Leptonychotes weddellii | reverse complement strand
GAGGAAGCGGCAGCAGTAAGGGTGACAGGAAGCTATAGGCAGGTGGCAGCGGGTGGTGGCAGCCAAGTGGTGTCAGGTGGCGGTGGCAGCGGGAGTAGGCAGTGGCAGGGGCAGCTGGCAGCAGCGGATGTGGCAGCGGGCTTCCATGGAGGCGGCAGCAGCGCCAGGGTTGGGCAGCCCTGGGGTCATTGGGTGGCAGCGTATGGCAGCCATAGCAGCAGGCGCCGTTGGCTTCAGCTGGAGTCAGCGACCCGGGCAGCAGCAGCGCGGGCGGAAGTAGGGGACCGGCTGCGGTAGAGGCGGGGTCAGCGGTAGGCGGGGTTAG
>NW_027716683.1:0-325 GCF_054177405.1 Leptonychotes weddellii | reverse complement strand
ATGACCTCACTTCACGGTAGTTGGAGGATTAATTCGAAGGTGCTGGGAGGGCCTGGCCTGGCCTGGCTCAGAGGGTGAAGTCACTAGGGTGTCCTCTCAACCTGGGTCCTGCGGGAGTCATGCAAGTTCTGAGTCAGAGTCTCCATGGCTGCATGGATGGTGGAAGGTGGGTGGAGGCGGGGGCAGGAAGGAGATTCCCAGAGGGGAGAGGAGCTGCCCAGAGACCCTCCTGTCAGCCTGTGTCTGAGCCAGTGTGGCCGAGCCAGACGTAGCCTGCTCTGCCCTCCCTTTACAGCCAGGCCCTTGCCCACTGCCCCGAACCTGC
>NW_027716682.1:0-325 GCF_054177405.1 Leptonychotes weddellii | reverse complement strand
CATTTAAACAAAATCATTATGAAAATGTTTTGCACACAGAAATATTTTTGAATACATTTTTAAAATGATCACAAAGTGGGCGCCTGGGTGGCTCAGTTGGTTAAGCGACTGCCTTCGGCTCAGGTCATGATCCTGGAGTCCCGGGATCGAGTCCCGCATCGGGCTCCCTGCTCGGCAGGGAGTCTGCTTCTCCCTCTGATCCTCCTCCCTCTCATGCTCTCTGTCTCTCATTCTCTCTCTCTCAAATAAATAAATAAAATCTTTAAAAAATAAATAAATAAAATGATCACAAAGTATATGGGCTTTGAATGTGTTGAATTATTTT
>NW_027716681.1:0-325 GCF_054177405.1 Leptonychotes weddellii | reverse complement strand
GAACAGACATTTCTCCAAAGAAGACGTACAGATGGCCAACAGACACATGAAAAGATGCTCATCATCACTTGCCATTAGGGAAATGCAAGTCAAAACGACAATGAGATATCACCCCACACCTGTCAAGATGGCTAAAATCAAAAACACAAGAAACAAAATGTGTTGGTGAGGATGTGAAGAAAAAGGAAGCCTCTTGCACTGTTGGTGGGAATGCAAACTGGTGCAGCCACTGGGGAGAGCAGTATGGAGGTTCCTCAAAAAGTTAAAAATAGAGCACCCTAGGACCCAGTATTTTCACTTCTGGGTATTTACACCAATAATACAA
>NW_027716680.1:0-325 GCF_054177405.1 Leptonychotes weddellii | reverse complement strand
ACCCTCCCTCCTCTCATGTGCTCTCTCTCTCTCATTCTCTCTGTCTCAAATAAATAAAATCTTTAAAAAAAAAATAAAAATAAAGAAGAAGAATTAGAGCTCTTCTACTGCTCTTCTACTGTTAATGCTTCTTTTGTCCCTCTTTTCATTCCATGAATATAATCATACTCTTTGATTAAATACATTGAATGTTCTCCTTGTTATGAAAATGTATTGTTCACTGATGAACCGAGGTGTATGCTATGATTACATTTCCTTCTTTTTTTTGAAGATTTTATTTAGTTATTTGAGAGAGAGAAAAACAGAGGGAGAGCACAAGCGGCGG
>NW_027716679.1:0-325 GCF_054177405.1 Leptonychotes weddellii | reverse complement strand
AAAATCTTTAAAAAAAAAAAAAAAAAAAAGAAAGAGCATGCCTTTTAATATCATGCCTTTTAATATTGTGAAGTGGTTTTAAGAGGCAGGGCAGCTTCCAGAGACATGACAGGAGTGAGAAAGCTTGGGGGGGTTCCCACCCCCTCTCCATCCTTGAGGATCTGGGATTCCAGGGGCTTCTGAGGAGGAGGGGGAGGAGGGGCGGGAGCAGGCTTAGCAGTTAAGATGGTTTTGACTCAAACCAGCAAAAGTCATGGGGACTTCGGATCTCACATAACACAGTCCCTAGCAAGGGGGTGCCCCAGGCAGCTGGGTGCCCCAGCTC
>NW_027716678.1:0-325 GCF_054177405.1 Leptonychotes weddellii | reverse complement strand
GGCAAGGTGTGCGGAGTGGATGAGGAGCTTCCACGCCCTCTCCTGGGGGCCACTCTCCCCCAGGCTCCATGGGATCACCAACCGAGAAGCTCTCTGATCCCCCCTCCTTTTGGGTTTTCATGGAGGCTTCATCGTGTAGGCACGAGTGACAAAATCATTGGCTGCTGTTGTTGATGGATTCAACCCCCAGCCCCCACTCCCGTCCCAAGAGGTGAGGGGGGGATGGGAGGGTTGAAATTTCCAATGCTCTTGTCACATGGCTGGTTCTCCTGGCCACCTGCCCCCATCCCTGTGGGCTGTCCCAAAGTCACCTCGTTGGCATGAA
>NW_027716677.1:0-325 GCF_054177405.1 Leptonychotes weddellii | reverse complement strand
ACAGTCTTATTTGCCAGTCTGTGCAGGGCCTCTAACAAGGGACAAAAGGCCATGTGCCACCATGAGCACAGCCACTCTCTGACCTCCTCCCACAGCTGGGGCCATCTTTACGGTAGCTCCGGGCAGACCCTGTCACTCCGTCCCTTAAAAGCCCCCAGTGATGGGGCGCCTGGATGGCTCAGATGGTTAAACGTCTGCCTTCAGCTCAGGTCATGATCCCAGGGTCCTGGGATCGAGTCCCGCATCGGGCTCCCTGCTCAGCGGGAGCCTGCTTCTCCCTCTCCCTCTCTCTCTCTGTCTCTTATGAATAAATAAATAAAATCTT
>NW_027716676.1:0-325 GCF_054177405.1 Leptonychotes weddellii | reverse complement strand
ATTCCAGGTAGAGAACTATTTGAAAAGTCTGAGCTGGTAACAAAGAAGGTTTTCAGCTCAGCACCAAAGGTGTCACGAAAAGAAACACTTTGACCATTGTCTATGTCTTTTGGGAACATACCATGGCCATGTAAGATGGTGGCTACCTTGGATTCTGGTTTTTTTTTTTTTTTTATGTTCAATTAGCCAACATATAATACATCATTAATTTTTGATGTAGTGTTCAGTGATTCTTGGGTTCTTGATGGCGCATCATGTGCCAGACTCTGTGCTCTGTGATTTCCCTTTATTATCTCATCTATGAGTTGGGGACCATGATTACTGC
>NW_027716675.1:0-5569 GCF_054177405.1 Leptonychotes weddellii | reverse complement strand
TTGTTTCAGGATCTCAGTCATTCAGCAGCACGAGCTGAGTTTTTAGCGCAGTGGTCAGGAAGTCTGCCGTGTCTGTCCTTGTCGGAAGAGAATATAGACTTGAGCTTTCCATTGTATGACATTGAGCTTCCCTAGACTATCAGCCTTGGCTTGGCCCTTCATCCTGTTCTATAACAACAGCTGGTCCCTGAAGGTTTTGTGCTCCGGTGGGAACTTTATTCCAAGAAGGGGTGATACTCAAGATATTTAGCCATCTCTACAGCACGGACATTGACCAGAATGGACGTCAACCATAAACAGCCATTAAATGCCTCCCAGGTGGATAAGCTGCCACCAATCCATTGGTCAGTTGAATCTATGTGATCGATTTATCAGCTCATTTACCACTGAGAGCCCTTGGGTTCTCAGATTGCCAGCCCTTAAGAATCCACTGGATTTCCACTTTCTTCTATCCCGAGTAGGGCAGAAAAGAAATCCTACATCCACCCCACTTTCTTTAAGGTCTTTTGCCTGCAACCGACTCCAAATGCTGTATCAGCCTAGGCACGTTGTTACAGAAACAGAAACTGGTTCTGTCTACGGGAAAAGATGAGACAATCATTGTCCAGGTGGCAGGGAGCCCGCAGCACTGAAGGGAAGGTTGGGGCTTGTAGGTTCGCGAGGCAGGGTCGATCCAAGGGGACTCAGCCTGCTAGGCTCTCGGGCACCAGTTAGGGAGCTGTTGGGCGGTGCTTGAGCTCTGCCAACCCTGGGATTTGTGTCACTCGGTCTGAGTGTAGTGTGAGTCAGGAACACCTGTTTGGCCAGAAGTGCTACGGGGAGAAAACGGGAAATAGCCTTTAATTCTGCAGCTGCAAGCAGAGCCATTTCTTCCACCAGGGCTCACATAATTGGGGCTCCTCAAAAGATGGAAAGAGGGCTCAAAGGTTGGGAGGGAAAAAGAACACATTTGAATTGGAATCAGGGACCTCCAGGTTGTCAATCAAATGCTTTACTCGGTCTTGTCTAATAAGTGTGTTTCAATTTTGAACCTCAATGCGGAGTCAAGTTATTAGTTATGGGCTGTCACCACGCCTTCGCAGGACTGTGCCAGCGTGATCTGTCACCACGCTACCATGGTCGCATTCTCTTACCTCTGCACCCCTGGCCACTCTCTGTGCTTAAAGCCTACCTCTTACAATTCCCTCGGTCCTGGGCTGAAGGCACTAACTTGAAAAATCATTGATGTTTATCACCAAAATGTTTAAAATGACATAGCGTTGTAAGTTCCAAAATAATTTTCCAGCCACCCGGAATGACTGCATGTTACCATCGAAGTTAGCGGGGGGGGGGGTGTGCCTCCCCAAAACAGAAGCTCCCAGGCACCTCCTCAGTTCTACTAAATCCTAATTCCTAGGGCTGATCTGTATTTTTACTATGGTCCCTAAGTAATTCCGGTGCAGACAGGCTGGGTAACAGCTGATCATAACGTAAACTTTAAGAGGGAAGTAAGAAACTTCTACCACACACACATCATTAACAACAGCACCGTGACATGTGCCTCGCCCCAGAATTCACTTGGGGAAACTGACACAGACTCAGGGAGGGTGCTGATGTAGGTGACTTTACCATGAGCAGGACCTTAAATGAGGTCATTCATTTGCACTTGGCAATAAGGTAAGCCACCTGCAGGGGGCACCCGGATTTGAACCGGGGACCTCTTAATCTGCAGCCAAATGCTCTACCCCTGAGCTACACCCCCTTGCATCAGGTTGGCTCCTCTTTATGTTACTTCACCTGTGACGCCACACCCAAGCATTCCCTAGTGCACTGGACATTCTATTTTCTCTTGGTCCACCTATGAAACTGGCAAGCCCACCACAAACCAGCTGGAGATCACACTCTGGCCAGGAGTTGGCCCTTCCATTCCCCAGAGACCCTCCCTTGTCTAATAGCCCCTTTCTACTCTGTAGCCACAACCTGAACTCCTTGGATAAACTGCAGTCTCCTCTCCTCACCTCACTCAGTACCTGGTGGGAGGGGAAGGGAGAGGAAGTGTAAGAATCATGCCTGGATTAGCTATGTCCACAATAATGCTTCCTAACAAATCATCCCTAAATTCAGATGAATGCAACAATAAACATTTATTTTCATGCATGGCAAGCAGTGGATCTAGTCTGGGCTTGACCTGGTGGCCCTGCTTCAAGGTGGGGGTCCATCTGTGCTCGGATCCTTGATGTGAGTTGGGCTCAGGTTTGCTGCAAGGCCGTTTATTCCTGGGTCCAAGTTGGAAGAGTGGCAGCTAGCAGGGGAACTTTTCTCCTGGCAATGGCGGAAATGCAAAAACGTCCTGCCCAACTATGCGAGCAGGTTTCAAGCCTCAGCTTGTAATCCATGTGCTAACATCCCATCGGTGAAAGCGAGTCTCAGGACCAAGCCCTACAACAAGGGCAGGGAAATCTGTTCCTTGGGAACATGGGAGCATCTGAAAAGTCTCATGGCAAAGGGTGCACACAGAATAAGCTCAGAACTGGGGCCAATATTTTAATCCACTGTGGTCTGCCCTCTTGGTCATAATTACTTACCTCTCTCCTGCATGCATAATAAACTCAGCTTTTACCTTTTGTTCCAGCCAGAGCCCCCTTCTGGATCCCAATGTCAGTATTTGTCAGGCTTTTCACAATAATATCATATAACAAACCACCCCAAAACTCAGTATGATTAGATTCTGGTTCTGCTGCCTCGGGAGAGCTCCCCGTCCACTGTTTTTGCATGACTCTGAGAAGTCTTCGTTTTCCTTCAGCCTTCTCTGCAATTATTTATTTATTTTTTTAAAGATTTTATTTATTTGACAGAGAGAGACACAGCGAGAAAGGGAACACAAGCAGGGGGAGTGGGAGAGGGAGAAGCAGGCTTCCCGCAGAGCAGGGAGCCCGATGCGGGGCTCGATCCCGGGACCCTGGGATCATGACCTGAGCCGAAGGCAGAGGCTTAACAACTGAACCACCCAGGCACCCCCTCTGCAATTTTTTAAAGAGATCATTGGAAAATATGTCCTTTCTGGTGGCTGAGCTTTCTTCTCAGCTTGCTTCCTCCTGTAGAATGCTGGAAGCCCAGGTCCTTTCAACTTCCCAGTCTTCGCGTCTTTTCGTCCAAGCTAGTAATACTTTTGACAGTACAGTTCTCTCAAGCAACATGTGGGTTTTCTTTTTATTAGACTCCATGTGCCCAAAGCCATACGATCACAATTCTTTTTGACATAGGCTCTCCCTCCGGCTCAATTATAAGTATTTGGGCACACCCTTAGTCTTTCTCGGAATACTTTTGTCCAACTGAGACGATATCCTTGGTACCAGTTTAATTCTTCAGTGCTCTTAATAAAGTGCATTCAGACTATGAGTGCATTAAGCTTGACTTGGTTTGAGGCTATGTCTTACGGGAAGGCTCTGGAGTTAGTCTTTTTCCTAAAGTGATGTAAGAATGGCCTCACCTTTGTTTTGGAGAGAATGGTTTCATTTTTCTGGCTCTGCAATTTTGAGCTATCTAGATTGCCTCTAAATTCTGACTGCAAACCAGTAAGTTCTCTTCTGGACTCAAATCTTTTTTTGTAGTACCTTATCAAAAACAGCCTGTAACAAAATAGCTCATGCATTCAATGTTTTTCCTTGAAATATCCTACCCCTAACACTACAAGTTCAAGCATATTTTCTGCCTTCCAGGTTATCATGAGCCTCTGATGTCCCTGCCAATAATAGTTTCCTATTTTCCCAGCTGATTGTTAACAGCTCTCTTGCCACCCCATTGCTTCATTGCGAAGGCATGCCATGTACTTCAGGCTTTTGTTATAGCAGGAGCCCCCTTCTGTATGTCACTTTTAGTATTTGCCAGTCGAATCCACAATAGTGTCGCAAAACAAGCCACCCCAAACCGGTGACCCACAACAATAAGCATTTATTCTCATGCCCGGGGGTCAGAATATTGAATGTGAATCAATTGATCGGGGCTGGGCTTGTCTGGGTAAGGCCGCTTCAAACTGCGGGTCCAGCCGGCCTTGGCTCCTCTTGATGAGTTGGGCTGAAGATTGGGCCTTGTGTGTCCACGCTGGGGTCCAGGCTGAAGGGGCAGCAGCTCACAGGATAAACACATCTCATGGTAATAGCAGAAGCGCCAGAGGACAAACCCAACCTTTCAAGTTGATCTCAAGCCCCTTCCTGCATAACCTGCTAACATCCTGTTGGCCAAAACAAGTCACACGATGTGCCAGCTATCAATTTTTTGACTCTCGGGTCCAAATTCATGCCCCCATACCTGCCGGGCAATAACCGGCCGGTTTCTGTAAGCGTTTCTCCTGTAATATGAACAGCTGTCAGTAGAGGGCGCTGGAGGGACGTTGCTGGAGAAAAGGAAATTGTCTCCCTAATTTCTGCTGCGTGGTGGTGGTGGTGGTGGTTTGTTTCGTTTTGTTTTTTTCCCCTTCCCCTTGGCCTCTGTTGCGTGGTTGGTCAGAGGTGTGGGTGTGTGAGGACCCAGCCAGGCCCCCAGAGAAGGAAGTCCCATGGCGACCTCGCACCCCAGCGGGGCCGGCGACCACCTCCCTGGGCCCTCCCAACTCCGCCTACGCACCTGCGTGCGCCAGCCAGCCCCGCTTGTCTCTGCCGCGCAGAGGTTTGGTCCCCCGAGCCCTCCAGGTGCAGATGCTGCACGCTCCAGACCTCACACCCCCAGGTGCCTCTCCTGTGCCCAAGAGGTTTGCTTGCTGCTTGCCCGGAGACTGTGAATAGGTCAGGTTGCGGCAACCTGGCGAGTGGGCTGCAACCACACCTTCCCCCGGGGTCTAATCCCAGCTTTGGGGAGGGGTCCCCCTTCTGAATTTGTCCTTCTTTGGATTCCTCTCCCCGCGGATAACTTTAGAGTTTTCTTTGCACCTTTGTAGTTACTCTTTTCATAACACAATAATTCTTTATATTAAACTTCCCACTTAAGTTACTGTGTGGGTTCTGTCTCCTGGTTGGTCCAGACTGATACCTATGGCCCAGCCCAGAGCAAGGGGGTGCAGGGCGCACTCACCTGTGGGGGAGAAACGGAAAAGTCACAAGCAAAAGCCATAGACACCGCGGGGTGAAGAATTGCAGCCAATGGGTCAACCACACTTCCAAATGCCGGGGGAGAAGAGGCACGGGACAGGGTCTGGGGAAAAGTGGCAGGGAGGGCACCCGATGACATTAAATAGATTGTGGTATCTGGGAAGCCATTCCTCCGTGTTCGGCAATAAAGCAGAGGCCCAGCAGGGGGCACCCGGATTTGAACCGGGGACCTCTTGATCTGCAGTCAAATGCTCTACCCCTGAGCTATACCCCCTTGCGTCAGGCTGGCTCCTCTTTATGTTACTTCACCTGTGATGCCACACCCAAGCATTCCATAGCGCCCGGTGAGTTCTGTTCGTTGCTGGTAGGCCTATGAAAGTAGCAGGCCCAGCACAAACTCACCAGGGACCACTCTGTGGCCATGAGGCCGCCTTCCCATTCCCCAGAGACCCCTCGCTGTCTACCAGGCGCTTTTCCGCGGCAGCCGCGCCTGACCTGCGGGAGGC
>NW_027716674.1:0-325 GCF_054177405.1 Leptonychotes weddellii | reverse complement strand
TCAGAGGGAGAAGCAGACTCCCCGCCGAGCAGGGAGCCCGATGCAGGACTTGATCCCGGGACTCCAGGATCATGACCTGAGCCGAAGGCAGTCGCTCAACCAACTGAGCCACCCAGGCGCCCTTATGGTATCTTTCTTAAGTTCCTCCTGCCCTTTGAGGATGAGCAGGAAGTACAAGAGTTGTTAAACACAAAAATTGATTTATTTGGTGTATTGCCTGATCCGTTCTCTCTGACAGACCATGGAAACAAGACCGTTTCCAATTAGGAAGTAAATCATTCCAGTATGTCTTTGTAACTGCAAATGAATTAGCTCTTTTTTTTTT
>NW_027716673.1:0-325 GCF_054177405.1 Leptonychotes weddellii | reverse complement strand
CTTTTGCTTTTCTCCAGGGTAAATTTACCTAATTCTATCTATTGTTCTTCTGGGGACATTGTTTCCATACCCCTCAATAGTCCAGTTCCCCCTTTTGGGTAGTGTTCCATTTGTCAGCATCCCTATTCAAGTGTGGCCCTCAGAGTTGGACAAGGGATTCCTGAGTGTTCCTCGTGTGAGCCAGTGAACTCAGAGTGCACGGCACTGTCCCTTCCTGCGCTTGACACAGGAAACTTCTCTTTACTCTCTTTTGCTCTCTGCCTGTCCCTCTCTCAGACATTTATAGCAGTGATTCTAAAACATCTTGGTCTTAGATCTCTTTGCT
>NW_027716672.1:0-325 GCF_054177405.1 Leptonychotes weddellii | reverse complement strand
TTTTCTAATTTTAAATGATTTATTACATGTGTGGAAACATGTTCCATATTCTTTAATACAGCCGTGGCTAGAAATAACAGTGGGCTACAGAAAGTACAGGCTTGGTTGACAATTTAAGTGGAACGTTTGAAAAGTAGAATGCTGTTCGGGCGGAGCAAGATGGCGGAGGAGTAGGAGACCTGGATTTCGTCTCCTCTCAGGAATTCAGCTGGATAGGGATCAAACCATTCTGAACACCTACAGGCTCAACAGGAGATCGAAGAAGGGAATAGCAGCAGCTCTCTGAACAGAAAAGCGACCACTTTCTGGAAGGTAGGACGTGCGG
>NW_027716671.1:0-325 GCF_054177405.1 Leptonychotes weddellii | reverse complement strand
GGTTACTGAGAGGTGTGTTAAAAACCTGCCACCACGATCAAGGATTTGTCCTTTGCTCAGGTAATTGTATTGGTCTTTTTTGCATTACATAATTTGAGGCTCTTCCATTTTGTGAATACAAGCTGAACGTTTCCAAGCATCTTGCTGGAGAATTGTTACTTCGTATTGTCCTACCCTGAGCTGCTCTCCCCATCACGATGCCTTCACGCCCGTGGACGCCGTCCTCTGACGTTAGCAAAGCCCCACCATCCCTGTTCGCTCAGGCTCAGGTTTCCCAGTCCCCATCCTTTTAGCTTGCGGCCTGTTTGTGCCCTTGTGATTAGGT
>NW_027716670.1:0-325 GCF_054177405.1 Leptonychotes weddellii | reverse complement strand
AGTTATTGCTGATATTTTGAAATATGTTCCTCACTTTTTCAAAATTGCCATAGTTATTTTTTTTTAAGATTTTATTTATTTATTTGACAGAGCGAGATAGTGAGAGAGGGAACACAAGCAGGGGGAGTGGGAGAGGGAGAAGCAGGCCTCCCGCTGAGCAGGGAGCCTGATGTGGGGCTCGATCCCAGGACCCTGGGATCATGACCTGAGCCAAAGGCAGATGCTTAACAACTGAGCCACCCAGGTGCCCATAGTTATTATTTTTTTTAGGATTTTATTTTTAAGTAATCTCTACACCCAGCGTGGGGCTCAAACTTCACCACCC
>NW_027716669.1:0-325 GCF_054177405.1 Leptonychotes weddellii | reverse complement strand
TGACCTGAGCCGAAGGCAGATGCTTAACCATCTGAGCCACCCAGGTGCCCCCCCTTCTTTGCATCTTAATAGCTCTTTGAGCTTACTACCTATTCTTGGCAGTAATTGCATATATAACATCCCAAGCTGTGTAGTCATTTCAGACAATCAATCAGATGTCTGTCTGCCAGATGCTGATCAACAGTTAGCTAAATCTGATATGTTTTTGGAATCAAAAGGACCAAAGAGTCTTAAATGAGATGGAAGATTCACAAATAACATGAAATTGGTACCTAGCCCTGCTGAGGATTTAAATACTGAAAAGCCTGTCTTTTGGGTGAATTTT
>NW_027716668.1:0-325 GCF_054177405.1 Leptonychotes weddellii | reverse complement strand
GGACAGACTCAACAATAAGAAGTAAACTCATTGCAGATGAATTTGAAAAAGTCCTTTAGAAGAAGTAGCTTTAAGCTCCTTAGAGATCAATGCAGGAATCAACTCTTAAAAAAGAATGAGCCATGGGGCGCCTGGGTGGCTCAGTTGGTTAAGCAACTGCCTTCGGCTCAGGTCATGATCCTGGAGTCCCGGGATCGAGGTCCGCATCGGGCTCCCTGCTCAGCGAGGAGCCTGCTTCTCCCTCTGACCCTCCCCCCTCTCATGTACTCTCTCTCATTCTCGCTCTCTCAAATAAATAAATAAAATCTTTAAAAAAAAAAAAAAA
>NW_027716667.1:0-325 GCF_054177405.1 Leptonychotes weddellii | reverse complement strand
TTCAAAAGAGGGGACAGTCTGTGTAAAGGACTGTTTTTGAAATCCCATGGCTTTAAGTAGGATTCAAAGAGCAACTCTTCTTAAGGAAAGTTTTGGCCGTTTTATGCAGAGGAGGAGGCCTGTTGCCTCGAGAGCCTGAGAGTTACATGAGGACCACATTAGTGAGGGCCTCGTGCGGCCTCATGCACAGCTCTAAGTATGCGCTCTCTTCTCTCCAAGACACTGTCTAGATCATGTCATCCAGCAGTTCTGAAACTCCAGCATGAATCAGAATCTCTTGGAGAGCTCGCTCAAAGACACCCTGCTGGGCTCACCTTTGAGCTTC
>NW_027716666.1:0-325 GCF_054177405.1 Leptonychotes weddellii | reverse complement strand
TTAGTGGGCACCCGGGGTTGAGAGAATTAGCGGCCAGTTCTTTAGGGGTTTTCATTCTTCTCCACCTCTGAGCCAATCCAGAGCCCCCATGCCTCCCCAACCACTTTTCTTTCCATTCTTCCACTCTCTTCCTCCTTCCTTGCTTTTGTTTCTCTGTCTTCCTTTCTGCTCTAGTGACTCAAGCAGTTACCGAATAAGAGAAAGTAAACACCCTCTTTTGGTGGGAAAGAACCATGTGGAATCCTATCTATTACTTCAAACCCTTGAGATCTCTTCCTAATAAATAAGCCACGGTGAAGGAAAAAAAGAAAAAAGAAAAAGAAAA
>NW_027716665.1:0-325 GCF_054177405.1 Leptonychotes weddellii | reverse complement strand
GCAGCCACTCTGGAAAACAGTATGGAGGTTCCTCAAAAAGTTGAAAATAGAGCTACTTTACTCCAGTTATTTTTCTTATCCCCAACAGGACAGGCTTAAAATTTGTTCCATTGAACACATATACATAGGGACCAAATTACAGTGGTTCTGAAAAAGTTTATCTTTAAATTCTTTATCCTAGAAATTTATATCTGCTCATATTATTTCCAAGAATTCAACACTGTGTACTTATCCAATTATGCAATATAGAATGGAAAGTGTTTTAGAGTATGATGAATTGTACTATCTTTAGATTCAAACTCACTATAAACAGAAAAACTGCTTT
>NW_027716664.1:0-5569 GCF_054177405.1 Leptonychotes weddellii | reverse complement strand
ACAGAGCACAAGCAGGGGAAGTGGCAGAGGGAGAGGGAGAAGCAGACTCCCACTGAGCAGGGATCCCGATGCGGGGCTCGATCCCAGGACCCTGGGAGCATGACCTAAGCCGAAGGCAGACACTTAACCGAGTGAGACACCCAGGCGCCCCCAAAATTTGTATTTTTGCAATAAAAATATCCTTGATCACTCCAGCTTACTGTGATCTCTCTCTCTCCCTCCTCAGAATTCTTGTGGCACTTACTCTTCTTGTCTTTATCGTTCACCTAGCACATTTCATATGCTGTCTTGAACTGTAGATTTTTTATTCCCGTATATTTTGTATTGTCTCCCCATTGAGACTGTAAAGTCCTTCAGGGCAAGAGCCCTCTGATTGTTTTATCTTTTTTTCAAATGTGCATCTTTTCACATTGAACAGTGACTGTGAGCTCGCAAGTGTTTGATTGGGAGTTTTGTATTTTGTATTCTGTTTATGACCCCTAGATGGCACTCATGGAGTATAGATAGCAAGCAATTACACGGAGGACATCTGTCTGACACAGGTTACCAGTCTTTCTCTTCCAGTGGTGACTCAGATTAAAATGTCATTAAACACTCAGTTGGCCCAGTACATTCCATAGTTCTCTAATTTTTGCTGTCATCCAGTTAATTAAATCATTGGTGTTCTCTTACAGAGGCATTTACCAGAATTTTCATGTTCTTTCTTGTAGGACCGTGTGACTTTTAGAAGAATCATAGTGAAAAACAATGCAAAAAAGAGAAGGATGTTTGAATCATTTATTGAATCTGTGCCCCTCCTTAAATCACTAGAGGTAAAGTGTATTTGAATAAGAGTCTGTTTGTAGAGATTTAATATTTCAAAGTAATCTATTAAATTTTCAAATTGGACTATTCTAACACACTTCTATGTCGTTTAGGTATTATTTGTGACTTTCAGTTGAGGTCTTTTCCTTGTAGTTTATGGGTATGTCCATTGTTTCAGGTGTCGGAACGAATGAAGATTGTGGATGTAATAGGAGAGAAGGTCTATAAGGATGGAGAGCGCATAATCACGCAGGTGAGCACGTCCCTGTGCAGCTCCTTTCCTGAGAATCATCTCCTGAAGGACTAGTGCATCCCTTGTCCTCTCACTTCAGGAGCTCATGTTGCTAGCTACTAGGGCACACTTCCTGCAGAGACCTCTGAAGCCCATTGATGTTCATCTCATGGACACATGCACATCTCTTGCCTCCATTCACCTTTTGCTGGTTTCTGGTATTTGTTCTTTTGGACATCATTCTCTTTTGACCCTTGAGTAAGCTTCATCCATTGGTGCTAAAGCCTGGAGAAGGTCTAAGGGTTGTGCCCTTTACCTTCTATGTTTGGCCCAAAGGTGCCCTCTTAGCTAATCCAGCATAACCCAGAGTCTTCAGTCTTCAGTGATTGGCCAGGTTTGTAAGTTGTCTTTAATGTTTCCTTTGTGCCTTTCTCTCATGTTATTTTGGGTGCTGTAAGGATCACCACACAGTGGCCTGGGTCATTGTGATGAGTATTGTGTTATAATTTTCCTTGTCTACTATGTTTGCATCTTTAATTATATGTAAAGACTTCAGGTGTAAACATCTCTGCCTGTGGTTCTGGTAAGAACATTGGGAAGATATCTGGTTGGTCTGGATTGGGCAATGTTCCCATCATGAACCCAGAGCTGGAGCTAGGAGGAGGAAAGACTCCTGATTGGTCAAACCTAAGTCCTGAGCCCACCCCTGGGGCCAGTGGGTGGAGTTGGCCCAACCAGCACTACAAGGACTAATCAGGCTTATTATCACAGAAGGAGAGAGAGAAACTCCCGGAGAAAAAGGACTAACAAAAAAACTATGAGTGGCATCTCTAAATGCCTTTGTTTTCTAGGTACCCCTGCCGTTAATAATTCCTTCAATTAGAAATTGGTTTGATTCTCTATAGATATTTATTAAGATACACAGGTAGGACTAGATATAAGCACTATAATGAAGGAACACGTGAATGTCAGTGAGAACATGTAGGAAAGGAAGTATTCCATATGGTTCTGTGAGGGAAATACCATTTGGGCTGGGCTTAGAATAAGTGCAGCTTCGGCAGTTGAGGTCAGGGAAAGGTCTTGCAGGACAAAAGAACAATATGAGCAAAGGCCTGTGGGTGTGAGCTGTGTTCCAGGGCAGGTGTCCTGGTCTGTTAAATGGGATATGTTGACAGGTCAAATTTGCTTCTGATCCTGAGGTGCTTTAATTTACTCCCAAAGGACTTCTAGTTCATTCTCAAAGCACCATGCCTTCAGGAGGTATGTCAGGAGGTATGAGAACCTGCAGTGTTTCTGGAGTGTCTGTCCTCTTGAAGATAGGAGTGCTAAGTGGCGACACAGAATGGGCAAGAATTAGGATGATCTCAGCTTATTCTAGACCCCTTTTGGCAGTGTCTCTAGACAAGGGGTCTCCAAGTGAGGTCCCAGGAACAGCAGCATCAGTGTCATCTGGGAATTTGATAGGAATTGTTAGAAATGCAAGTTCTTAGGAATCAGAAACCGTGCTTTATGTTGGTCTGTTTGTTTGTTTTGGTCAGCTTTGTTACAGTATATTTTACCTACAATAAAATCACCAAGTGTACAGTTCTAGAGTTTTATAGCCATCCCTACAATCATAGAATCATAGTATAGGGCATTTCCATCACCCCAGAAAGTTCCTTCATTTATATTTTTAGTCCACCCCCTTACTCTTGGAAACTACTGATTTACTTAACACTACAGAAATTCCTTTAACATTCCCATTAGTTTAGAATTTCATATAAATGAAATCGTATAACATGTAGTCTTTTGTGTCTTCTTTCTCTTAGCATAATGTTTTTAAGATTTTTTTCATGTTGTGTGTGTCATCAGATAGTTCCTTTTTATTGCTGAGTAGTATTTCACTATATGGGTCTACTGTAATTTGTCTTTCCATTCACCAGTTGATGGACATTTGAGGTCTTTCCAGTTTGGGGCAAATATGAATAAAGCTGCAGTGAACATTCTTATACAAGTCTTTGTGTGGACATGTGTTTTTATGGAATTGCTGTGTCATACGTATATGTGTGTCTCACAGACTGCCAAACGTTTTAAAAACGGCTCTACCGGGGCGCGTGGGTGGCTCAGTCGTTAAGCGTCTGCCTTCGGCTCAGGTCATGATCCCAGGGTCCTGGGATCGAGCCCCGCATCGGGCTCCCTGCTCCGCGGGAAGCCTGCTTCTCCCTCTCCCACTCCCCCTGCCTGTGTTCCCTCTCTCGCTGTCTCTCTCTGTCAAATAAATAAAACCTTTGAAAAAAAAAAAACAAAAAACCCGGCTCTACCATTTTGCATTCCCCCAGCAATGTAATAGAATTCCAGTTGTTCTGAATCCTCATCAACATTTAGTATCAACAGTCATTTTAATTTTAACCATTCTAGTGGATATGAAGTGGTAATTCATTTTGGTTTTAATTGGCATTTGCCTAATGTCTGATGATGTTGAGTATCTTTTTCCTGTGACTGCTTGCCATCCATGTTTTTCTGAAGTTTCTGCAAATCTTTTGCCCTATTTACCATTAGGTAATTTGGTTTCTTATTATTGAGTTGTTAGAGTTCTTTTTGTATTCTGACTATAAATCATTTATCAGACAAATGGTTGGCAAATATTTCTCCCAGTCTGTGCCTGTGACTGTGGCTTGTCTCTTCATTTTATTTTCTTTTTTTCTTTTTATTTTTTTTTAAGATTTTATTTTTTTATTTGAGAGAGAGAGAGAGCAAGAGAGAGCACGAGCAGGGGGAGGGGCAGAGGGAGAAGCACACTCCCCACTGGGCTGAGAGCCTGACTTGGGGCTTGATCCCAGGACTCTGGGATCATGACCTGAGCCAAAGGCAGATGCTTAACCAACTGAGCCACCCAGGTGACCCATTTTCTTTTCTTTTTTTAATTATTTTTTCTTTCCAAACTTTTATTTAAATTCTAGTTAGTTAACAGTGTAATATTGGTTTCAGGAGTAGAACTTAGTGATTCATCACTTACATATAACACCCGGTGCTCATCATAACAAGTGCCCTCCTTAATCCCATTACCCATCTAGCCTATCCCCCATCCACCTCCCTTGTCCCTTCACTTTCTTAATGGTAGTTTTTAAAAAGCAAAAGTTTTGGGGCGCCTGGGTGGCTCAGTTGGTTAAACGTCTGCGTTCGGCTCAGGTCATGATCTCAGGGTCCTGGGATCGAGTCCCACGTCGGGCTCCCTGCTCAGTGGGGAGTCTGCTTTCCCTCTGCCCCCCCCCCACTCTTGCTCTTTCTCTCTCTCAAAGAAATAAATAAAAACCTTTAAAAAAAAACAAAAGTTTTTTATTTTGAAGAATCTAGTTTATAATTTTTTTTCTCTTGTAATTCATGCTTCTCATGCCCTATTTAAAAAAAATCTTTGCAAGGTCAATAAGACTTTCTCCTACGTTTACCTCTAGGCCAGCACCATTAAATAAATATCATGTAAGACACATACGTAATTTAAAATTTTTTAGCAGCCAAAATCTTTTAAAAAGGTGAACTTAATTCTAATAATGTGATATATGTAAACCTAATATCTTTAAATAATACCATTTTAACATCCAAGTGATATAAAAATTCAGTGATGAAATATTTTACATTCTTTTTTTTGGTACTTGGTCTTTAAAATTTGATGTGTATTTTATACTTAACAGCACATCTAAATCTATAGAAGCTACATTTCAGGTGCTCAGTAGCCACATGCTACTGTATTGAGCAGGGCAGTTGTAGATATTTCACAGTTCTAACTCATACATTTAGATCTGTGATCTTTTTTTTTTTTTTTTAGAGTAGGCTCCATGCGCAACATGGGGCTTGAACTCATGACCCTGAGATCAAGAGTCACATGCTCTACTGACTGAGCCAGTCAGGCGCCCCTGATCTGTGATCCATTTTGAGTTAATTTTTGAACATGGTGTAAAGTTTTTACAGAGTTTTGCATATGGATGTCCAGTTATTCCAGCATCATTTGTTGAAAAGATTATCCTGTCCCATTGCCTTGACAGTTGTATTGAAAAATATTTGGCCATATGTTTTTTGGTCTATTTGTGGTCTCTGTTTTGTTCCATTGACTACTGCACTGTCTTGATTATAAAAGATTTTTATACTAAGTCTTAAAATCAGATAGTTTAAGCCCTCCAGATTTTTTTGTTCTTTTTCATAATTATTTTGGCTACTCTGTGCTCTTTGCATTTCTGTATATATTTTAGAACCAACTTAACAATTTCTACCAAAAAAGCCTGCTGAGATTTTTTTTATTGGGAATGTGTTGAATCTATAGATCAATTTGGGGAGAAATTGACATTATAACAATAGTGTTTTGTGTCAGTCTCAGGCCATTAACAGTGATGCTATCAGCTAGGAATGCCTGGGACACTCACCTACTTCTTTTTTTTTTTTTTTAGCTTTTTTTATTGTTATGTTAATCACCATACATTACATCATTAGTTTTAGATGTAGTGTTCCATGATTCATTGTTTGTGCATAACACCCAGTGCTCCATGCAGAACGTGCCCTCTT
>NW_027716663.1:0-325 GCF_054177405.1 Leptonychotes weddellii | reverse complement strand
TGCGTTATCAGCAATTCACTATGTTCCGAGATATTACCCAAAGCAATACTTTAATGAGCTCGCTTCCATTTTTAATCACTTATATATATAAAAACATCACCATGCACAACTCTTGAAGAAAAGGCAAAATGGAGAAACTCTATAAGCAAGAATATAAGGTGTTTGTAGTCGTGAAAATACAACAGAAACAGATTTTTTTAAAAACACCTTTAAACTGCTGGTTGCTACACTTGCGGTGAGCATAGCATAACATATAGACTTGTCAAATCACTGTGTTGTGCGCCTGAAACTGATGTAACATTGTGTGTCGACTATACTTCAATTT
>NW_027716662.1:0-325 GCF_054177405.1 Leptonychotes weddellii | reverse complement strand
ATTACACCCAAGTCTCTAAGTGGGCATAGGAACACCTTAAACAGATACAGCTTGACCTTTCAAAACTGTACCAGGACCAATAACACACATATTATTATACCAACAAAATTAAGCACAAGGAGCAACTTTTTTTTTTTCTTTTTTGATCAGGGGAAAACTATTTGCCTATGAAGTTGTTGCAGTGGAGATCGGCCATACAAAAAATAGAAAACATTTTTAAAAAGTGAAAGAAAGCAAAACAAAAGAAAAAGAGAAAAGAGGGCCATCTGGGTGACTCAGCTGGTTGAGTATTCAGTTGGATTTCAGCTTAGATCATGAGCTTGGG
>NW_027716661.1:0-325 GCF_054177405.1 Leptonychotes weddellii | reverse complement strand
ACTACTTCTGTTCCTCAAAAATATTGAAGGCATTTTTTAATTTGTTAAAAATGTTAAATGTTACTTTGAAATTCTCTCATTTGAAGAGAAAATAATTTGTATAGCAAGCACACTGCTGTCAGTAGCTGTTAAAAATAATCAAACATATAATCTATATGATTTTATTTTAAAATTATCAATTTTTTCTTTTTCTTTTTTTAATTTTATTTTATTATGTTATGTTAGTCACCATACATCATCAGTTTTTGATGTAGTGATCCACGAGTCATTGTTTTTGTGTAACACACTGTGCTCCACGCAGTACGTGCCCTCCTTAATACCCATC
>NW_027716660.1:0-325 GCF_054177405.1 Leptonychotes weddellii | reverse complement strand
GAGAGACTATGGACTCTGAAAAACAAACAGGGTTCTGGAGGGGAGGGGGGTGGGAGGATGGGTTAGCCTGGTGGTGGGTATTGAGGAGGGCACATTCTGCATGGAGCACTGGGTGTTATGCACAAACAATGAATCATGGAACACTTCATCTAAAACTAATGATGTAATGTATGGGGATTAACATAAGAATAAAAAAAAAATTCTTCGTGTTTTATAAAAATAAATGCTTTAGGGTTGTTTTACATTTTTTTAAAGATTGTATTTATTTGAGAGATAGCACGTGAGCAAGAGAGCACAAGCGGGGGAGCAGCAGAGGGAGAGGGAG
>NW_027716659.1:0-325 GCF_054177405.1 Leptonychotes weddellii | reverse complement strand
TTCAGATCACAATAATGTCTTCCTTCATATTTCTTTCAAAATGTATTCAAATGCATCAAAAGATAGTGCTGGAAAACAGTAACAAATGTTCAGACTATACTAATAAACACATCAGATTGCGGAAAGTTCTAAAATCCTCTTTATAGAAATAAGTATTTAAGATATTGTGATAAGAAGAAATCTGGATAACATTCTTATAATTGGTAAAGTACTGTGCTTCTATGGCAATTTTGGTCTTGAAAAGATTGTGAAAGGAACACATCTTACATGAAAATAAGCTTGCTATGATAAATACCTCCATAAGACAATTCTGTCCATTTCAAAT
>NW_027716658.1:0-325 GCF_054177405.1 Leptonychotes weddellii | reverse complement strand
TTTTGGTATTTACATATTGGTATAATAGTATATATGTACTTTATAAATAAATTGCATATACTTAAGGTACATGTTCAAAAAATTTTGTCACAGATATGAAATGTTCTTAAAGTTTGAAAATTGCTAATCTACAGAAAAATATAATGTGGTATGTACCAGTGCTCCCCTATACTATTTAACTAAATAGCACAGTTGCTTTAAGTAAGTTCTGTGGAATATGGGGTGCCAAAAAAGGGGAAATCTTTGCCAGAAAATGCTAATGGGTCAGTAATTAGAAAGAAAGACTAGAAGAGACAAGGGTGAGGGTAAGAAAGAAGTGGAGAGA
>NW_027716657.1:0-325 GCF_054177405.1 Leptonychotes weddellii | reverse complement strand
AGTTCATTTTTGCCCTTGCTTCCCTTGCCTTTGGCGATGTTTCTAGGAAGAAGATGCTTTGGCTGAGGTCAAAGAGGTTGCTGCCTGTGTTCTCCTTTAGGATTTTGATGGACTCCTGTCTCACATTGAGGTCTTAAAGAAATTTTATCTTAATCACTACTCTCTGGAACATGAACTTTCTTTCAAGGTCCAATTTTTCTTTTTTACCTTTTTAAACAGTTTTATGAAAATATAATTTATACAGCATTAAATACACCCATTGAAAGTCCATAAATCAACATATAGAGTTTTACAAACATCACCACAACCTAAAAAGTTTCCTTGT
>NW_027716656.1:0-325 GCF_054177405.1 Leptonychotes weddellii | reverse complement strand
GAGGAAGGCAGCCAGCATACCATAGATCAGATGAAATAATATAGAGAAACAACTAAAAATAGAAACCAGTAAGTATAGTTTCCTTGCCAGAAAATTTTAGAATCCTTGTCCTAATAGTCTTGTGTTCTCAGTAGATTATGCAAAAAATATATATGTCCCTATGATAGTTTCCATTTATTAATCTATATATGCCATGCACTATGCTAAGAATTTTACATATATTATCTCATTTACATAACAACTGTATGAATTGAGTGCTAGTGTTAGCCCAATTTTCTGGATGAGAAAACTGAGGCTTAGAGAGAATTAAAAACTTACCCAAACC
>NW_027716655.1:0-325 GCF_054177405.1 Leptonychotes weddellii | reverse complement strand
TGGCTACTGTGGGCCAAGTGTTTTTCTGAACTATAAGCCCCATTAAAACAAGGCTACTTGTCTATTTTGTTCTCTGTCGATTCCCCAATGCCTGTACAGTGCTTGTCAGTAGGCACTAAAAAGATGCCAATTAGAAGAATTAACGAACTTTGCATACGGTATTTCAAAAATTCTTGCCAAAACGCTACCAGGGAAGGACTTGTGGACACCCATACCTAATACCACATACGTCAGGGAACTGACCCTGCCTCTTCTACCAAGAGGTTTTTGTGGTTCTTACCTGACATTGTCCATGTGGCTATTGTTTATTGGTTCAAAAGCAGCC
>NW_027716654.1:0-325 GCF_054177405.1 Leptonychotes weddellii | reverse complement strand
GGTAACCTTGGCCACTTAACCTCCCTAATCCTGTTTCATCGCCTGTAAAATGGGGATAATAATGCGTGACTCCATTAACTTGTGGAAATTAAATGTGACACTTGTATGTAATGCTTCTGGTACAGCTCAAAATACGAATGCTTGTTGAGTGCTTGGAAGAACTCTTTGTTGAGGGCTTGGAAGAACAGAGGCTTGCATCCAACCAAGGGTGTGTGATCTCAGAAGAAACTATGCCTGAGTCTCCAAGTTTAAAGGAAAGTAGCTTTCCCAGAGGCTGCAAATGCCATAGAGTTGAGATTGAACAGATAGTGTTTACCTCAAGGAA
>NW_027716653.1:0-5569 GCF_054177405.1 Leptonychotes weddellii | reverse complement strand
TTTGATTACTTCATGCTTTGCATGAATTCATGTCTATGTGGACAATTTAGCTAATGGTCTTCCTTGGCCTCCTCATTTCTAGAGACATTGAATTTGTTTTGGTCATCCCTTGATCATTTGGTCATACCCTTGATCATTCACCAGGAATTTTTTCTCGAAGTTTTGAGCTTTCGGGGCACCTGGGTGGCTCAGTCGTTAAGTGTCTGCCTTCGGCTCGGGTCGTGATCTCAGGGTCCTGGGATCAAGCCCCACATCGGGCTCCCTGCTCGGCGGAAAGCCTGCTTCCCCCTCTCCCATTCCCTCTGCTTGTGTTCCCTCTCTCATAGTGTCTCTCTCTGTCAAATAAATAAATAAAATCTTAAAAAAAAAGAAGTTTTAAGCTTTCGTATCTAATTGACTACAACCTTTCTTTCAAGCTATCTAGTTCTTGTAGCCTTTTCTCCTACTACTGTCTCTTTGACCTCATCTACCTCTTCTATTTTTGAATATGTCCATATTCTCTCTACCAATCAGATTATTTTTTTGTGGTCTGATTTTCTTTCCCTGAACAGACAGGGCTCTTATAATAGGCAGTCTGGACAGACCATAGTCTCTCTCTCACACCTAATTTCTGTGCACTTTTTAAAAAAGATTTTGTTTATTTATTTGTGAGAGAGAGAGAGGAGAAAGGGCACACACATGCAAGCAGGGGGTAGGGAGTAGCAGAGGGAGAGGGACAAGCAGACTCCATGCTGAGCATGGAGCCCAAGGTGGGGGGAGGCTCGATCCCACTACCTAGAGATCACGACCTGAGCCTAAATCAAGTGTCAGACACTTAACCGACAGAGCCACCCAGGTGCCCCTGTACACTTTTTAAAAAAGCCAAATGCAAGCAGGAAACTCCAACCCTTGACCAATCCTGTGATTCTAGTAGTGATTAAAAGGGGATACAGAAATAAGGGAGGGTTTTTGTTTCTGTTTTTGCTTTTATTTTTATGAACAAGTCTTGAGCGTGTTTATAGGCTTCATATGGGAAGGGTCTAATAGGGGAAGAGTTACAAGAGAGTAGGGGGACATTTGAAGGAGGAAGAGCCAGGAGAAGAAGGGACATAGGAGCTGTGTAATAGATCTTTCCAGAAGTTGTTGTCACCACAGCCGAGGCACCACAGCTGCCACACCACTTCAACCTACCATGCCAAGACCTTGGAGAAGACCTCCAAGTGGTGCTGTACCTTCGAACAAAGAATAAAAGATGCCGGAGTTACCCAAGAGCAGCATCCTACCCAAATCCCAGTGATAAGAGAACCATACAAGGGTGGGGGAGGAAAAAAAGGAACTACAGGGTGAGAAGCAGTGTCCTATCCTGGATAAAACTGAGTTCCTTGCACCTGATCACATCAGCATGAGTGAACTCATCAAAATAATTACAAGGCTCCTACAGTTCAACGCCAATCAAGCCTTCTTCCTGGTAGTGAATGGACACAGCACAGTGAGCGTATCCATGCCAATTTCTGAAGTGTGCAAAAGTGCGAAGCATGAAATGGTTTCCTGTATATGGTGTATGCCTGTCAGGAGACATTTGGAATGAAATTGTTGGTGTAAGGTTAGAAAAATGTGTCTGTTCTATTTTTCTCCTTTGTCCTCCATAGGGTAAGTTTTGAGCTCTCATACCTATTTTTTCCTGTTGCTGCTAACTAATGGCTTTCTAAGACTTGGTCTTGAAAAACCACAGGCCCTCATAATTATGGTAAAAGAAATCTCAGTAAGATAAGGAAAAATGTTTAGTCTTCTAGAATGTCAGAAAAGCAGATACTAGTTTGTATCATGAAACTCCTCGTAAATGTTAATTCCAATTAAGAGACACCCTGACTTCAAAGATTGTTGCTGTGGCCTGTGAAAATAACCTTTAACATCTAAAAAGTCTGTAATTCTGATTGGTTGTCTTACTTAATAATTTATTGCCCTGGTATTAATTTTTAAACTGACATCCCTATTTCCTAAAAGGTTTAAATATGCTTTGTAGTAGGTTGAATTGTGTCTCCCCAAAAGATACGTCCAAGCCTTAACTACCTGTACTTGTGAATGTGACCTTACTTGGAAACAGATCTTTGTATTTGTAATTAAGAAAAGAATCTCAAGATGAGATCATCCTAGATTAGAATGAATCCTAAATCCAAAGACAGTTGCCCTTAGAAGTAACAGAAAAGGGGGTGCCTGGCTGGATTAGTTGGTAGAGTGTGTCACTCTTGATCTTGGGGTTGTGGGCTCAAGCCCCACTTTGGGTGTAGAGATTACTTTAAAAATAAAATCTTTTTTAAAAAAGTGACACAAAAGAAGACACACAGAGTCACACAGTGGAGAATGTCATGTGATGGAAGCAGAAATTGGAGGGGTTTTTACAAGTGTTTACAAGCCAAGGTTTGCCTACAGCCACCAGAAACTAGGAGAGAGGCATAGAATGGATTCCCTCAAAGCCTCCAAAGGGTATCAACCCTGCTGACACCTTGATTTCGGATTTCTGGCTTCCACAACTGTGAGAGAATAAATTTCTGTTGTTTTAAGCCACCCAGTGGTGATTTGTTATGATAGCCCTAGGAAACGGATACACACACATTGTTGTTGGTTTTTTTCTTAATGAAATGAGAACCTCATGGGCACTGCCCTCTTATCCTTCATGCATGGAGATTAAAAACAAAGAAACAAAAGCTATGACTGGTATCTTTCTTAAGTAAACAGAAAGTCTATTCTCATTCAAATTAATGAGGGAGTCCAAGAAATAGGCATTTGGGGTATTATCAAAATGCTGGGGGAACAGCAAGATGGACGGTCCTAGTTATGAAACCCAAACTACCTCTTGTTGGATTAGACTCTGGATTCTGAAGCTGCTCGCCTGGCAGAGTGGGAGGACTGGGGAATGTAGCCCCCAAAGTCCTATTAACAATGGTGGAGTCAGTGTGGTGGGACCAAAGGGTGGGTAACTGTACTTTTATTTTAATGGAATTGGCTATTTGTTTTTTAAAACATTAATGTCATCTTCTAATGTGCTCCAAATCTTTCACAAGTATGCTGATCAATTTTGATCAATATGTAAAACCATATGTGGTGGAGTACAAATTTACTTTTATTACACAGATGTGTACAGAAACTGTAGCTTATTTTCTATAATCTGCAATTTCTGGTGAACCCCTTATCCACCTTATTAGGTGAAATGGAAAAAAATAATTCTAGCTTTTAGTTGAGTCTGATAAGCTTAGTCTAATTAAGTAATTGAACAATTTCTTTAGGTAAATCAGATTCTTATGTGTGGTTCAGTTTTTCAGATTTGGCCCCTGAATTTTGATAGTAGAAATGGCCCTTAACAAAAGGCCCATATTCTAGATTCCTGATTGATGGAGTCATCTCCCCTGTTTTTTAAAGAGTTATCTCCAGAGATATCTTAACAACTTACCTGTGGCCTTCAGACTTATTATGACTCCAACAATCATGTCAGATTCCTTTGTGTATGTTCATACGTCCATTGCCAATCACCTAAAGACCAATTTGCCGAACAGATTATATCAACAAAATTCTGGAAGAAAATTCCCACTACCATATCTCCTCTAGATAACATTGCTGGCCCACCTACCTCACCATTGCAGAATTTGCAAACAATACTTTAATACGGTCTTTTACTAAAACCCACAATTCTATGCAATGAGGGCTCTCCTGCAATTTCCTACACCATTGAACCACAACCCTGTAGGACATCTACATTATACAAACCAGAGGTGCTAAGTATGCACAACCACAGTGGCCCACAGGAGGGGCAATCTAGTGGAATTCCCTGTCTAATTCTCTTCTTGCTGTGCTTGTATAATCTGTTCCTATCAAAATCTGGAAGATGACTTTTTGGGTCCATTCAAAACCACAGAGGTAACCAACTCCATTGAATTCTACCCTTCATTATGCTAGTCTGTGAGATTTTCCCCTATTACCGTTCTGTGCTGTGCCTCAGGAGGCCTGTCCTGCCCCCCCTTCTCCTGACGTGGGAAGCCAAAGTTTACAGTAGAAGATAATACTGGTTTTATGGAACCATAAACATCTCTAACACCTGGTCCACTGGAAAGGATTAGACCCAGAAGGGCTGTCATTGGAACCAAACTCCCACTTCAATAAGAATAATAGCAATACTGATGTTTAAAAAGTGCTTACTATGTGTCACTCACTGTTCTAAGGACTTTATATTAATTAACTTATTTAATCCTCATGATTATCCTATGTATTAGATTCTTTTATTTCCTCCAAGTGATGCCTTATGCATTAGAGAACTTTAGTATTATCTGTCAAGCTCAAAATTTTCTTTTCTGATATTCACTGCATATCCTAAATCAGTTTTTTTATTATACAAGCCCATAATTTCTTATTCAAAACCTTGGGCACCATGTGTTCTGAGATTCAGAAAATTTAAGATTTTAGAAAGGCACTAATCTCTGTGTATTGTACATTATATAACACCCCTGGCAGGATCTGGGGAAGTACTCATAATTAAACACAGATTTCTGCAGCAAATAAATGCATATTCATTTAATATGGATATTAAAGATTATATACAACCTCACTCAGTTTAGGCCACCAAAAAAACTCAAGTCGTGTTTTTTTGTTTTGTTACTTTTGAATACTAGCTTTTTTGAGATATTCATGTACCCTCAATGAATTTCACCCTCCAAAAGCCTATGATTCAGTGGTTTTTAGTATATTTTGAAAGTTGTGTATTGATCACCACTATCTAATTCTAGAAAATTCATTACCCAAAAAGAAATTCCATAACCATTAGCAGTCACTCCCTATTTCTCTCTCACCCTAGTCTTTAGCAACCTCTAATCAACTTTCTGTCTCTAATGATTTGCCTATTCTGAGTATTTCATATAAATAGAATCATAGAATAAGTACCTTTTCAGTCTGGCTTCTTTCACTTAGCATAATGTTTTCACAGTTCCATCCATGTTGTAGCCTGTATCAGTACCTCATTCCTTTTTATGACTGAATAATGTTCCATTGTGCAGATGTACCACATTTTATTGATCGCTTCATCAGTTGATGGATATTTGGGTTGTTTCCACTTCGTGGCTATTATGAATAATGCTGCTATGAACATTTGTGTACACGTTTTTGTGTGAACATAGGCTTTTGATTTTTTAAAATTTTTTATTGTTATGTTAATCACCATACATTACATCATTAGTTTTTGATGTAGTGTTCCATGATTCATTGTTTGCGTATAATACACCCAGTGCTCCGTGCAGTACGTGCCCTCCTTAATACCCATCACCAGGCTAACCCATCCTCCCACCCCCCTTCCCTCTAGAACCCTCAGGTTGTTTCTCAGAGTCCATAGTCTCTCATGGTTCGTCTCCCCCTCTGATTTTCCCCCCCTTCATTCTTCCCTTCCTGCTATCTTCTTCATCTTTGTCTTTTTTTTTAACATATAATGTATTATTTGCATCAGAGGTACAGATCTGTGATTCAACAGTCTTGCACAATTCACAGAGCTCACCATAGCACATACCCTCCCCAGTGTTTATCACCCAGCCACCCCATCCCTCCCACCCCC
>NW_027716652.1:0-14372 GCF_054177405.1 Leptonychotes weddellii | reverse complement strand
GGGGGCAGGAGAGGAGGGGCCTGGGGCAGGAGAGGAGGGGCCGGGGCAGGACAGGAGGGGCCGGGGGCAGGACAGGAGGGGCCGGGGACAGGACAGGAGGGGCCGGGGCAACAGGAGAGGATCATGAGGCGCTGTCCAGATAGTGCTTTCATGGCAAGTAGCAGGCATGTGCATATTTTATGCTCTGATTCGCTGATTTTGGGGCTGTTATCTTGCTGAGCTACAGCTTTTTTTTTTTTTCCCCCCAGTATCAGGTTCCGGTTCCTAGAAATAACTATGTTTGAATTTGTTAATATGTAAGGGTCCATAATTTTTCAAAAAGTAGTCTCTGGCTTAAATTATAATTGAGCAGCTTTCTTGGCAAAACTGGTGTGGGCTTAGGAATTCCTGGGTGTGAGAACATCTAGCCATGTATGAGTTGTGCGCCGAAGCACTGAGAGTTTTATGAATACCCGCTGGAACAATTAATGAGGTGAGTTGATATTATGTTTTATAGCTATCTAATTAAATATTTATTAATTTAGATTGTTGGTATTTTGATGTATTGAAATGAAGATCCGGCGCACCTAGTTAATCAAAAAATGTAGCTGTTCAGTAGGCTTTATGTACACGGCACAGAGGAAATAATGAGCATTTAGAATTTTATTTAGCTAATTGAATATGTATTTATATCATGAGCTGTTCCAAAAAAGGATTTGAGGTTTCATCTAGAAGAACCAAACATTAATAAACAGAATGGAAAGGTCAGCATGGGAGGAAGTAGAGGCAGACTTGGAAAGCGTGACAAGAAGGCCAGAGGTGCCGTCAAGTCCCACAGATGCTGGCCCTGAGCTCCTTGCCGTGAGCACAAATCCTGTGTGGTCACTCTCAAGATTCACGTCTAGCATGTGAGTTACCTGCGCCATCAGGCAATTCTCTCATTCCCTGCATTGCAGACCTCAGTGACATTGGGTCTGTACATCTAAATATATGACTATGATGACATCCCACGAACGATGTGACTGGCAGTATTCCAATGGTTGGTGGAAGCGCAGGTGTTGGAGGGGAGGAATCTCATTCCTCAGAAAGAGGCACTGTGGGGGCTTGGTCTCCATCTCAGTTCAGATCTTGATCTCAGGGTTGTGAGTTCAAACCTGCATTGGGCTCCACGTTGTGTGTGGAGTCTACTTAAAAAAAAAAAAGAAGAAGAAGAAGGTACTGTGTTTTTTTTTTTTTTGTTGTTGTTGTTTTGTTTTTTTAGATTTTATGTACTTATTTTACAGAGAGCAGGAGAGCACAAGCAGGGGGAGGGGCAGAGGGAGAAGCAGGCTCCCCACTGAGCAGGGAGCCCGATGTGGGACTCGATCCCAGGACTCTGGGATCATGACCTGAGCCAAAGGAAGTTGCTTAACTGACTGAGCCACACAGGTGCCCTGATACTGTGTGTTTTTTGATGAACATTTATCTTTTGTGGGTGGCATCTCTCAGTAGCTGTAAACAGTGACTTGTCTCGTACACCTTACTTCTGGGGCCCATGCATGTGACAGCCCGAGAGTGTGGTCCAGACTGTTCAGAGGAGGCTCGGCTTGTTTCACCAGTGGCTTGGGTGAGGACAGGAAGTAGTTGAATTGTCTTCACTGGGCCTTTTCTCAAAATCCGCGTGGGATAAAGCCTCTTCATGAATATGCCCAGGACACAAATGCTACAATTGAATGTGTGTTGTTAAGAACATAGAACACACAAATATATCATTAGGAATCTGATTTGAACTAAATTAAACAATATATTCTATTTTTAGCTTCTCAGCCCAAATGTAATAATCATGGAATTGAGAGCCCAGTACACGATAAATGGATTAAGGAATTGTGCACATTTCCTAGCATTTTTATAACACTCCACATTTTATTTGCTGAAGAGACTAAATTTATTTAAGACATGCCCTTAAAGTTTTAATATTTTCATATGAAGAATGGAAAATACCTTATTTTCTATGAAGTCATAGCCTCTTAAATTTTACTTTTCATCCGTACTCAATGGGAAGCATGCAGAGGTCATTAGGAACCATAAGCACGTATTTTTAGCACTTTTGAGACAATCATTTTCTTAGGTTGCATTGTTATATTGGAATTATAAGAATGTCTAAATTAAATTATAAATCTGCAGCATAGGAACTATCTCTTCATTATGTCTCCTATAAGTGTGTACATTGTTGATACCCAATTAACTAATAATAATAATAATAATAATAATAATGGTAATAATGGTGTGGCAATATTCGGCTTCCATCTGGCCGCACATTCTGCATATACAGTAATTGTAAGAGCGTGTCGTTCCTTACATTATGTGCTGTGCTGGGAAAGAATGTGTCATAATCATGGAATTAGAATTAACGGCAGGAAGGGGACCTCTTTGATTGGTCCCCCAAACCCCTATATACACCTCTTAAATGCACCTCATTATGAATTCATTTTAAGCTTCATTGAGTTCCAGAAATTAATTTGACATAAATTTCATCGTAAGGCTCTGGAAACTTTAATTTCAAAGGTAATGTTAAAGTAGAATGTGTTTCTGTTGGAAACATCCTGCAGACAGATGTAGAAATGCAGGTTGAATACGCCGGCAACGAAGGTCTTTCTGACTCGGCGAACACTTCATTTTGCATCCACTTCTCACCTTCATTTCTAAAACTCGCAGTGCTTTCTGACACGGGGCCCCCTTGGCCCCCAGGCTGCTCCTGGCAGCCTGCAGGGTCGCAAGCAGAAGGGCCAGGCGTCTGTGGGGACGGAGCAGGACTGGGAGCTGGGCCTTGTGGTGTGTGTGAGCGAGGACTTTGCTCTCTGCTGTCAGCAGCCTGTTACTGTGAGAGCTGCCCTTCTTTCTTCTCATGCTGGGCTCTTTCCCCCTTAGCCTCGTCCTCATTCCCCAGGCTGGCAGCTTCTGGCAGGGTGCTTCTCCCCGAGTCTCCCCGCTAACGTCGGTCCTGGTGTGTGCACTGTGCTGTGCACCTACTCACCAAGCTCTCTGCTTCAACAACAACACAGCTCCCCTCCTTCCTCCCAGCCCGGGAGTCCTGCTCCTGCCCCTTCTTCCCTCCCTGCTTGCGCGGTAACTAGCATGCTCACTTCTCGATCCTATTGGCCTGCCATCCCAGGCAGCTAGATCTTACAGAGGCTTCTTTGTTTCCTTACTTCCTGTCCTCCCTTCCCAGCCCTGGAGCGCTGTGAGACCCGGTGATTTCCCCTGGGGGCTCAGCTTTCATTCTCTTGGGAGTAGAAGCTGCTCTGGACAGTGATGGGGAGTGTAAGGCGAGCTTCCTCCAGGTGACAGAGGGGAGGGAGTCTTCCTGGAGGACACCGTCTTACCCAGGACCGTCACTGGTCACTGTTTGGTGCAACCCTAGTGTTTGGGTCAGGGAGAGGTGCTCACAGCGCCTGCCCACCCAGGCCTGCCCGAGGCACTGCCCAAGGCCCTGCCCTCCCAGCCCTGCCCTCCTAGCCCTGCCTGAGGCCCTGCCTGAGGCCTTGCCTGAGGCCCTGCCTGCAGCCCTGCCCATGGCCCTGCCCACCCAGCCCTGCCCTCCTAGCCCTGCCCGAGGCCCTGCCCACCCAGCCCTGCCCATGGCCCTACCCACCCAGCCCTGCCCATGGCCCTGTCCACCCAGCCCTGCCCATGGCCCTGCCCTCCCAGCCCTGTCCTCCCAGCCCTGCCCCAGGGCCCTGTCCTCCCAGCCCTGCCCGAGGCCCTGCCTGCAGCCCTGTCAGAGACTGCTCAGACTGAGGCAGGATGCCCCACGCGCTCTGTCACCCGCCCCGGGGCCTGGGCCGCTGCCCTCTCTGCCGAGACACAACCTACACTGGGTCCCAGGTGTTGTTCCAGACTCCTGCTACTTCTCGAGGTCGACACCCAGTCATGCCGACACCTTGCTCTCCCATGGTGCATCCATGCTGCGGCCGAGGACCAGCCAGCAGCCCATGGGGGCTACGGGGGGCTCTCTTCCAGAATACTCTGAAGTCCTCAGAATACTTCAAAACAAGACTGTACTCTCTCTGCTTGTGAGAGTAACTGGTGAGATTAGTAGCTAATCACTCCATAAACCCGTCAAAGCCCCGTATGTGCGCAATGCCCTGGTGGGGGGAGAGGTGAGGGAGTGATAACAGGTGATAGCAGAGGGTGACACGAGTGGGGACCGACCTTGTGTCCTGCGGCCTCCCCATCACCCGTGCAGCTGCCACGCTCTGCTGCGGTCCTCACGTGCTCGGGGGGTGGGTGGTGGGGAGAGGGTGGGTGGGGGGGCACGCTCATAAAGGTTTTGGGTATTTTAAAGGGGCAGGCAGAGAGCTGCTGTGTTTGGTGCGCTCTGGAGAGTTGTTCCTGGTGTCCCCAGGAAGGTGAGTGGCTCATGGGGCTTGTAAGGGGGAGAGGCCGGTGAGAGGGGCGGCATCTAGCATTAGGTTCACGTGCAAGGAAAGTCTGGGAAGGTGGGGCTTTGACTGGAAAACTGTGAAGATACACAGATAAGTAGAGAGGAACAATAAGGAGGATAAAAAAGACACAGCTCTAGCATCTGGAGATAGCCCCTGCCTACACTGTCGCGTGCTTGCAAATAAATAGGGTCAAATCATACAGTACTATTTTATTTGTTTCCTTTAAAAACATTTTTAAACCAAAGACCTCTTTTTAATTCAGTACCTGTAAATTTTTAATATGGCCCCAAACTAAATTCAATAGTACAGTTACCTGTTGATATTTTTCTTCCTGATGTAAAATCTAATGTAAGGATATTAATGTATGAAATATACAAAGACAGTAGCTCTTTTCTTAATACATGTTGTAAAAATGTTCCCAAGTATTGTTTATCTTTGCATTTTTGTTTTGTTTTGTTTCATTTTGTTTTTAATGCAGATGATTTTAGCTGTAATGCACACTGTTTCTGGTTTTGTTGCCCTACTTGGAAAGCCCTTCTTCAGCCTAAAATTATGAAGAGGCATCGGAAGTTCTACACAAGTAGGAGAGTTAGCCTTGCACGAGAATCCAGGGGGAACTCGTTCAGGCCCGAGTGGTGTCAGGAGTGGAGCTAAACTGTGCTGGAGAGGAGCTAAGGAGAGCCAGGGGACGCTGGGCTGGGGAGCAGGGAGGGGACAGTTTCAGTGGCCGCCGGGGAAGGGGCAGCACCTGGAAGAGGAAGGGGTGCCAGATGGCGAGCTTGCTTGCATGGCCGTTCCGCGTTCAGTCTTTGGACTCACAGCTGTGGATGCGGAGGTCGGGGGGAAGGGCCCAGCTGCGGGGCTGTGGGGTGGAGATCTGAGGCCCCGGAAGTGGAAAGTGGGGGGGCCTCCCCTCACGCCATCACCTGAGAGCTGGGGCGGGTTTGTTCTTGTTGACCCTGGGACACAGGCACATGAGAGGAGCTGGTGTAGACCCCCACTGCATCTCACCACAAGCAGCTTCCGCTGGACAGAGTCCGAGAAGGCAGTTTCGCAATGATGTTACACTTGAGAACCAGATGTATCTTATACATTCCAGAACTGATTTCATCTGTGAGCTACATTGTATCAGAAACCATCAACAAAATTTCAGGTTTATAATATGTAGCGGAGCGATGTTAAGACTGGGGCACACTGATGGACATTATCAAAATGTATTTCCCCTACTTTTTAGTATGGAAAGTATTTATTTATTTTTTTTTTAGGGGGAGGAAGGGGGAGTAGAGAATCCCATGTAGGCTCTACGCTCAGCCCAGACCCGATGCGGGGCTCAATCTCCCGACCCAGAGATTGTGACCTGAGCCAAAATCAAGAGTCGGATGCTTAACTGACTGAGCCACCCAGGCGCCCCTGGAAAGTATCTTTTAAACTCAGTTTAATATCACAAAAGCCCAAAATTCTGTGAAAAAGATTCAATAGTGTGGCAGGAATTAAGGGGAAATGTTACATTAAAAAAACAGATTAGAATTTGTATTTTATTTTTTGAATTCTATATTACTTGAATGTCTAATTGTACACCAACCACAGATATATTCATCAAACATTTTATTACCATCCCAGATAGAAACACCTTGAAAGGACACATCGGGTACAACCACAGATCTATTCATTAAATATTTTATTACCATCCCAGAT
Source organism: Leptonychotes weddellii (assembly GCF_054177405.1). NCBI lineage: Eukaryota > Metazoa > Chordata > Mammalia > Carnivora > Phocidae > Leptonychotes > Leptonychotes weddellii. The sequence goes on along the minus strand of NW_027716652.1, from coordinate 8,274 downwards.
AGAAACACCTTGAAAGGACACATCAGGTACTAAAAGAGTAGATGGAAAAGAAATAGGGTACTCCTGGATCTACTATTTTGTGTCATTAAGCACAATTTGCAATACTTGGTAGGTAAGTGTGGGGTGTGCTGAGCTGCGGGAGACAGAGAGTTTAGCATCATAAAATAATAGCGAGGAACAGAGTCATTAATGGTGGAAAAGAACCAGTAGGTAATTGGGTCCATCCCCTGGGCTTACATGCCCGATTCCGCCAGGGTCTATTTTTAGTGTTTTATTTAGTGGACTTGGAAAACTCTAAGAGATGGTGGGGCTGCTTTCTTTTCTCCTCAGAAGACAATTGAATAGACAACCTGCATTTTCCAAGGAAAGGTTCCCGATGCTTGGTGCCAACTCTGGTGTTCAGTGTTATCCTATCCATGTTATGAGCGCTCTGGTTGCTGCACCCAAGCCTTTTTGTTTGGTTTGGGTTTTTACTCTAGAGATCCCTCGCTATTATGAGAACAGAACTTTCCTAGTTATTACTTATTTTAACCAAGTCAACATCAGTATGAATCAGCTAAATTTTAGTTTCCTTTCCCCTGACTTGTTCTTAAACTGAATGAAGATGCCAGATGTCCCTGAAACAGACGGGACTGGACGTGGCTCCCGCCTCTGTGGCCGCCGTGGGTGTGGAGCGCCATCTGGGCTGGGCGCTCCTGGCTTCGTGCACGCGGAGGAACTCCTTTGCCCCTTTGCAGCCTGTTTTCTCCACACAGAGTTTTTATATTTAAATAAACTCTGTTCAGCTGCATGGGTTCACACATGCCTTTCTGACTTTTGGCTAAACTTTCACCGTTTGCTTTATGTCTCCCCAGTTCACGTGATCCTCAAATTTCACGACACGTGCTGCTCACCGCGCCCCCCCCCCCACTGGCCTTCCCTCTCCAGAGCACACAGCTCACAGCGGTGTTGGCACGTGTGGCCCCCGCTCGGGTGTGGACGGACCAACAGGCTTGGCCCCGAGTATCCCGGGTCTCTGTTACGCTGAGGAAACTTCTCCTGTTTTAACTGTACAGAGTCTTGAGAATTAAAAAAAATTCTTTCAATTTGTACCTCCCGAGGTCAGTGAAGAACCTGGTGTGACACGGCATTTCAGTACACAAGGGCCTCTGGTGGCCTTCCGTGTGGCCACTGCGGGTGAGCTCCCTCAGGACCCTCGTGCCCTTGGCTGGACAGACACCCCGCGGACCTCACAGAGCTATTGAGCGTGGCCAGGTGGCAGCCGTGCGGGCTTCTTCTTGGCTCCAGGCCTGCGGCCCAGCTTGCCGCTGAAAATCTCCAGTGTTACCTGATGTCTCTGTGTTTCCGAACCGCATCGTGTAATACTGTGCAAGCATGGTAACCGAGTCAGGGGGTCTTCGGCTCTGCTTGACTGGCCTTGAGCTTCCGTCTGGCTCAGGGATGCACCATCCGCACCACATGGTTGGTGTGGGGTGGAGGGTGGCCGATGGAAATGGTTCTTCATTCATTCATTCATTTTTAAAGATTTTATTTATTTACTTGAGAGAGAGAGTGAGAGAGATCACGAGCAGGGAGAGAGAGAGGGAGAAGCAGACTCCCCGCTGAGCAGGGAGCCCGATGTGGGACTGGATCCCAGAACCCTGGGATCATGACCTGAGCCGAAGGCAGATGCCCAACTGACTGAGCCACCCAGGCATCCCCCGAAATGGTGCTTTAATGTTACAAGGGGCAATTCTTGTCTCCCTTCCCCCAACCCCTCAACACACACCCCTGCATCTTCACGGAAGTGAAACAAAAGCAAAACCCACACACCCAAGATGCAAAGACTAAACCGGAGAGCTCTAGACTCTTCCACCAGGCAGTTCCTTTCTTTTTTTGCTCTGCTATGGTTGCAGGTATCCGATGCTGAGGCTCTGGAAATGCACAACAGAGACGAGCTCTTCCTCTTAGTTTCTAGTTGTGTGGACTCTGGATGCACATTTCATGAGCAGGTGTGGGAATCTGGGATCTGAAGATGAGTTAACTGGAGACAACAGGTGGGGAGGGCGGCAAAGTTCTGCAATGTTAGAGATGTTTCTCCTCTTTACAGCCTTGCCCCATCTCTCAAAAACAACAAAACAGCAAAAATAAAGAAGAAAAAGAAGAAAGGATACACACACACACACACAACACACACACAGAAACCCACACAAGTCCCTGCCCCATACCGCTCTTGGCAGGCCCTCCATCAGGAGCCCCAGGCCTCCTGGGGATGCCCCCCTTCCAGACCCCTCCCCCGAGACACCGCATGGTGGAGCCCAGCAGATGCTAGCGGGAGGCTGGGGGACTGGATCCAGTGACTGACCCTGGGGTAACGGGAAGTTTGCATTTGAAGTGGCCCGGTTTCTTGTGTATGCTAGGTTCCAGGTCTCTGCAAGCCAGTGAGGCTTGTCCCTCTGCCTTAGAGCGACCCTGGGAATAGCAGCCTTAACTCTTCTCACCCACGGATGGGGAGCCAGACTGCGGGCTTGGATTTGAGGGCCATGCACTGAGATTATTTTTATGTCAGTGATCGTCACACATGTGGATTGATGCTGAATTTGACCACAAGGAAGACGCTCAGGCGCACAGAGGCTGTGTATCTTGTGTGAGGTCACTCGCTGGCCAGGCGGTGTGTGGATTTTGAACACGGGCAGCCTGCGTTTGGAGCCTGCCTTCTGACCGACACGTCCCAAACGCTCCCGCGCTTTGCTAGCAGTGTGAAGGGCTGGTAACTGCATCTCGCTGGCGAGAGTCCCTGGTGTGCACCTGCACAGTGAGTCAGGAGCTGCAGCAGGAGGGGGCGGCAGGCTGGAGAATTACTGAGGAGACAGAATGCATTGGTCTCAGGTGCTGATTTGACCGAGAGGCCAGAGGAAGGGCAGACTCCAGGATGCCCGTCACATTCCTGGTTTGGGCACCAGGAGCAAAGCCTGCAGAGCCCAGTACTCTGCTGAAAGGGCCTTATTCAGATAGGCCGGGGAAGCTGGACCTCACATGATGTCACATCTTCAGTCAGGAAATTGGGGTTTTTCCTAGGGCACAGATCCCATGCCCGTGGTAGGTTTGCCCTTGTTGGGTGTATGTTTGCTGACCTACCTGTGCTCCCTGAATCCTCACTCCACTCCTCTTCTACTGAGTACTCGCCATTTTGTTGGACGTTATTTGTCCTCTCTAGAGTGTGTTTTCTAAGGGCAGAGTCTGTGCTTGTCACTCTCATCTTTATCCTCGGTACGTGATGCTCAGTAGCGGCTGGCAGCCGGACTGGCTTGCCAATTTAATGGTAAGTGAGTTTCTAAGACCTGAAGTTAGGCACTGCCTAGAGGTGGAGAGAGACGACGTGCACCTGGCCAGGTGCTCAGGGGCTGGAGGAGGTGCAAACACTTTGTGGCGCACGGAACTCCAGCCCCGGGTGAGGACGCCGGCGCTGCTCGTCATTACCACCAGTGCTGGGGAAGCGAACATCCACACTGCAGGAAGTACAGAACGAACCATTCTGGAGGAATGTTGAGCAGATAATAAAAATGAGTTACAGACATGATGACCCACCCCTCGACTTCTGGCATCCTGAAGAGCCTCGAAATTTTGTTTCAAAACATTCGAGGGATTCTTTGTAATACTTCACTGCAGGGATAATTGCAGGGATACTTCAATGCCAAGGAGAATAATTTGCAGCACGAATATGGCATTAGATTTGCAATCCCTTACATTTTAAAGCTTCCGTATAAAAGTGAGCATTTGGCAGTGGTACTTGGAGAATCGTCATTTCCTGCTTAACTTTCAGAGAAATTGAAGTTAAATGTCTATATTAACATTTATAAAATTTTAAGAGTGACTCCCTTATTGCACAATGAGCCTAAGTGCCCTGCTGTGTGTGTGTCTGCTGATCTCCGCCCCCCAGAGCGGGCGGGACACCTGCACCCCAGGCAGAGAGAGAGGTGATGTGACCCCAGGAGTCCATGCCACCAAGACAGACAAAGACATTCAGGGGGTATAGGCAAAATAATTCCAAATTGTTCATTTTAGTAGAAAAGGTGTTTTTTTGTTAACACAAAAAATCCTAAGCAAACTCTGAATACTGATAGAGATGTTGGTATTTGGCAGTTAGAGAAGATGGTATTTATGCAAATGGCCAGTCCGCAGGGCTGGGAAGCCACACACAGGGAGACATATGTCTGTCCAGCAAGTAGGCGGTTCCACACTTGGCGCTGTGGCCCAGCCTGGGCCTGGGTCGTGCTGTGTGTCCACGGGACACAGAGGACATTTATTAAGGCCCCAAATACCCTGCCCGGAGGAGTCTCATTGAGGAGTTGATTCTCCCCCCGGATTCTAGCACTGAGGGGCTCCGGCTCGGCAGACGAGAGAACCCAAACCCCAAAACCCCCAGAGAAAGGATGGAGCCAGTCAGTGAGGCAGTGACATGGCCGTGGCTTTGCAGCTGCAAACCCTTCGGAGTGGACGCCGGCACCTCAGACGGGATCTGGAGTCTAGACGGTGCCTTAGGAAGGACCAACATCACATCAGCACTTTCAAGCCAAGTAGATGCTAATCGTAGGACACGGTTCTCATCCGGAGCAGAACCCTTGGTGTAGGAAACTGAGCACAGGTCCTAAAAACTGTGGTCAGCCCCGTGGAATTTCACTCATCAGGAGCATCGGACTCAAATACTTAGAACAGCACCAAGTGGTCAATATTAGAAATCTTGAAACATACCTTATCAGGATTTTTAAAAAATAATAATTCCAAAAAATAAAATAGAAATGGACAGCATGGGGGCAAATGGCTGGGGATCTACCAGAGCTCACCGTCCCCTCCCAGCCTGTAGCTACCCGCCCATGTGTCCAGGTGGGGCCACTGACGCTGTCTGAGCAAACTGACCTGTGCCTCATGCAGGCGGGCTTTGCGGGAAGTAGGGGCTCCTTGGGGCTTCAGCTTGCCATCCTCTGGCTGATGCGGAGAGTCCCCAGGCTCGAGGATGGGGGCCCGTGGGACAGGAGGACGTCTGCCCAGGAAACACTGCTTTGGATGGCTGTATAAGTGAGAGGAAACTTCTAATATGTTGACTCATTAAAATGTGGGGTTTGCTTTTTTATCGCAACTAGTATTACCTGATGTCGTGGGTAAAAAGCAAAGTACTTGCCCAGAAGAAGCCAGGAAAGCAATCCCCTCGAGGCTGATACACGTGATGTAGGAAATGTTGGGCTGTGTGAACTCCAGGCGTCTGTCTCCTAAAGGAGGCCACCCACGGCGACGTGGAGCTTCGCAGCGTGCAGGTACATGGGCCTGCCACTGTCACATCGCCCACAGTGGCCCGACTGGGCCACGAGCACGTGCCTTCACCGCCCACGGCAGGCACACGGATGCACAGTATTTAAAAGTGCATGTTGTTAGACGCAAGTTTGTCTCCCATGAATTGGGTTCCATTTTGAACATGGAAACATTTACTCCATCGGTTTTGAAGCTTAGAAAGAAGGATTTTGTTTGCTCTGCTCCATTTCTGGTGGAGGTGACTGGCAGTGGAGGGGTCCCGCTTGTTGGCCTGGCCTGAAATGGGGAGCACACGTCCCACACGTGGTGATGTCCACCTGCTAGAGCTCCGACCCTCACACCAGAGACGCTGGCCAGGGGGGAAGCATGGCTCAGTTACGCTGTGTTCCCTGGGGCTCCGGTAGCTCGCACCCCGTCTCTCCTGGCTTTCAGATGAGGTCCGACACGCGTGGAAATGATTCTGTGCTATTCCTCGCTGCTGAGAAAAATGGCAGTGATGTGAATTTAGTGGAAAGGAGAGCAGCGGGCCCTGGACCCTGGGGGGCCGCCTGAGTCCCGAGCCCCTCGTGGCAGCCCGTTCAATGCTGTTACTTTAAATGCGAAGGAGGGGGTATCTGTGCCCCTGTGGTTTATGGGAGAAATTTAAGTTTGACAACCAAAGAATAAATGAGAAGTCTATGCAGTCTTGACATTTATGGGACTTCATTAACAGATTTCTCTCTCATGTTTCTAGAATATTTTATTTGATTTCTGCTTCCCTGAAAAACATGTGAGCCAATTCCTAATACCTCACACGATCTCTGGGTGATGTCTTTGCTGCTTACAGCAGTATCAATCTCAATTCATGCTTGGAAAGCTTTGCATACTTTTGGCTTTTAATTCCTGACCTTATCTTGCTTGTGTTATCCACTTTTGTGTGATGTACGAACTCTCCGGTCGGTTTGAACCTTCGATGAAGTCAGAGACTTGCTCTCTCTGTTGCCAGCTCCCTGCTGCCACAAGATGCAGGACAGAGTGATGGAAGCTTCTAAATTTTCTCCTTTTTCCATTGTAGCTTCTGCAAAGAAAGCTTTTCTCTTGGTAGAAATGAGCTCGTCAGGAAGTAAGCGTGGGCCTGATGGGTCTGCCTGGCTCACCAACTTCGACTCAACTTCAGCTGTAACTTTAATGCTGGCAGTGGAATGGGGAGGCCGCACAAGCTGGGATTTTTTTAAGCTCCACATTGAACTATGTTTTCATTGAATACAATTACAAAAGAACATAATATCTCAAATTTTTGAGTCACAATCTTAGGCTTATTACTGTCAAAAAGCAATTACAAGCTATTTTTATGCAGAGCTCAAACATAAAATTAAAGACTCAGAAATGAAAGAGAAACATTTTTAACCATACTATCCAGTGCTCACAACAATATCTATGAGCCAAATGTGGAGCATAGAAAATATGCATATTCTGCAACCCATAGAGGGTGTTTACAGAGATAAACTGGAAGAATAATTTGGGCCAGCTGTTTGTAGTAACTTTATTTCTATGCTTGCTGATATGTTAGAGTACAGAAGAGTCAGGAGAAAAGATTGTATTGAAATGTTTAAAGTCTTGAAATAAACCAACTTTTTTCGAATGTGGTTTTTAAAATCAGAGATAGGACCGTTTGATAATCCATCTGAGCAACCTTGGGTAGATGGACAGCGATTTCTGGGATGCTGGGCTCTGTGCTTGCTCGTGGCCTCCAAGTAAGCTCAGAGTCATGGGGCATCAGAACAAGAGAGCCCAATTCAGAAAAGTGCCCGAGAAGTCTGAGCACTTGAGGCTGCCCACACACAGGCACTTGCCTAAATGGTCAGTGAGCCCAGGTGGTCAGCCAGCCCCACTGGTCAGCGAGCTCCAGTGGTCAGCCAGCCCCAATGATCAGTGAACCCTGGTGGTCAGTCAGCCCTGGTGGTCAGTGAGCCTCGGTGGTCAGCGAGCCCCAATGGTCAGCGAGCCCCAGCAGTCAGCCAGCCCCAGTGATCAGCGAGCCCCGGCGGTCAGCCAGCCCCAATGGTCAGCGAGCCCTGGTGGTCAGAGAGCCCTGATGGTCAGTGAGCCCTGGTGGTCAGTGAGCTCCAGCGGTCAGCCAGCCCCAATGATCAGCGAGCCCTGGCGGTCAGCCAGCCCCAGTGATCAGCGAGCCCCCGTGGTCAGCGAGCCCCAATGATCAGCGAGCCCTGGCCGTCAGGCAGCACAGGTTATGGTGAAGTTGCTCTCCGCGGAGTGGGGGCCAGTCCATGCTGGCCTGGTTGGAGGGTCTGGAGAAGCTGGTGAGCTCTTGGGGTGAGTGGGATGAAGGACGGGGTGGCAGTCTGGTGTCAGTGTTTGGACCGCGACACTTTCAGCCGGTCTTACTTTGCTGCTGCTGAGTTCTAAAATCCCAAATGCCTGGTGGATTTGCCTCTTAACATCAGGGTGTTCCCTGTGTCTCCGAGCCAACATTTTGCTGGGGAGGGCTGTTTCTCAAAGTGCTGCCCGATGGCGCCCACCATCTCCTCTCCCCGACTGTCAGAAGATGGGAGCCAATGATGCGGCGGGAAGCAGACTTTGCTCTGGATTTCCATTCCCAGATTCAGCTCCGCAACACGAAGCAAGTGCTCTGCTCAGAGCTTAGAGCCAAGGCGCCGGAGGAGAAGCATCCGGGGCGCCGGGCCAGAGCTCAGGACCCGCGGCCAGGAGAGCACAGTTGCAGGGTCCTGAGGAGGCAGGGGCTGGGCCCCGTCTCCGCCCTCCCTGGTGCTCACTCGGATGGGACTAGGAACGGAGCCCTTTCCAAGGGAACGTGACAGCGACTGCTGTGTCCCTTGTTCCTGCAGACCCTTCAGAAACCTTCCTTGTAGTTCGCCCCACGCGCCTGCACAGGCACGGCCCAGCGTCACCCCCGCTGTGGATGAAGAAGCCAAGCTCAGGCCCAGGATGAGTGACCACGCCAGCGACGGGCGGCCACGCCCACAAGGA
>NW_027716651.1:0-325 GCF_054177405.1 Leptonychotes weddellii | reverse complement strand
ATGCCAACAAACAGGACAACCTAGAAGAAATGATCAATCCCTAGAAAACATCCAATCTTCCAAAACTGAACCAGGAGGAGATAGAAACTCTGAATAGACCTACCACAAGTAAGGAAGTGAGTACAGATGTACCATTTTCAATTTTGTCACTCATCACAGTATTTTCTTGGAATCTTTTGCAATTCTGTGGTATCAGTGCTTCTCTCACTGCTCTTTCTGTTGGAGCATATTCCTCTGTCTCCCCATTTTGCTTGACTTTCGGTGTCTGTTTCTAAGGATTAGGTGAAATGGCTACTCTCCTGGAGTGAAGCAGTGGTCTGTGTAT
>NW_027716650.1:0-325 GCF_054177405.1 Leptonychotes weddellii | reverse complement strand
GCCTACCTGTCCAGGGATTCTGCCCGTCCCTCGGGCCCTACCGTCCTCCTCCCCCAGGAAGCCTGCCACCAGCCAGCCTGCAGGGGAACCCTGTCCCGACTCAGCCCCACGTGACGCTGACGGCCACAGCATAGACATGCAGCCGCGTCTCCGCTAAGGCTCGTGCTCCAGAGAAGGGGCATGGAACACCACCCTCGGCGCCCGCCGCACGGGGTGAATGTTGAGTGGCAGGCTCCGTATCCAGGGAGCGAACCTCCGAGCGATGGCACACACAGCGAGCCCCCACGGGGAGGAAACGAAGTGCCCCGCACAGGCCGCGCCGGGG
>NW_027716649.1:0-325 GCF_054177405.1 Leptonychotes weddellii | reverse complement strand
GTCTTTGGTTTGAAATCTAATTTGTCTGATATGAGGATTGATACCCCAGCCTTATTTTGAGGTTCTTTGGCATGGTAAATTGTTCTCCATCCCCTCACTTTCAATCTGGAGGTGTCTTTAGGTTCCAAATAAGTCTCTTGTAGACAGCATATGGATGGCTCCTGCTTTTTTTTCCAATCTGAAACCCTGTGTCTTTTCATGGGAGCATTCAGCCCATCTACGTTCAAGTAACTATTGAAAGATATGAATTTAGTGCCATTGTATTGCCTGTAAGGTCCCTGTATCTGTAGATTGTCTCTGTTAATTTCTGCTCTGTATTACTCTT
>NW_027716648.1:0-325 GCF_054177405.1 Leptonychotes weddellii | reverse complement strand
CCCGGGATCGAGTCCCGCATCGGGCTCCCTGCTCGGCAGGGAGTCTGCTTCTCCCTCTGACCCTCCTCCCTCTCATGTTCTCTGTCTCTCATTCGCTCTGTCTCAAATAAATAAATAAAATCTTTAAAAAAAAAAAAAAGATTCCAGGAAGAAAATGCATATTGAAGATGATACCAATAGTGCAAACATAAGCAAAACCAACTAGTAGAAGGAGGAACAGATGTTTCTACTTCTTACACAAGCTTCTCGTAAGCCACAACGTGAGACTGACACCAAAGCTGCCCAAAACATATCAAAAATTTCAAGGAGTTTTTAATGAAATATT
>NW_027716647.1:0-325 GCF_054177405.1 Leptonychotes weddellii | reverse complement strand
AGGGGCCCCAGGGGGAGGGGGCTCTGGTGTGAGGGTCCCTGTGGGAGAAGTCCCGGTGGTAAGGGCATGGTAGGAGGGGCTCTGGGTGGGAGGGGCCAGGGTGGGAGGGGACTGGTGCGAGAGGTCCCGATGGGAGGAGTCCAGGGTAGGAGGGGTCCCGGGGGGAGGTGCATGTGGGGGGGGAGGGGGTGGCGCTCATCAAGAGTCGGTCTCACCGCTGGATGTGCATCCTCCATCTGAGCTTGACAGAGCCCTTCCACACCGACTCCTCCCCACAGCCTTGGGAGCTGGTCAGGCAGACATTACACTCCGCTTCCCTAAAGAG
>NW_027716646.1:0-325 GCF_054177405.1 Leptonychotes weddellii | reverse complement strand
AGGCATAAAGAGGCAAAGGTACAAAATCTATTCCATGTCCGCCTAAGGGATGACAACGACAGATGCGTTTAAGGGCTAACCACCCTCCTTGAGCAGGTCCATGCCACTTTACCGCCGTTTTGCCATAATCTGAACAAGTAGGATAATAACGGCATCTTGCAGGCAATACGGGACTAATAAAGGTTTGATAGCCTTTAATAATAAGCAATAATAATCGTGACAAAAGAGATGCAACCATAGCGTTACTTACATTTTAGACCTGATTTAAAACTTGTTTTGCCAAACGTTTAATAAACATTACCGTATCACGTTAACTTGATAAGTT
>NW_027716645.1:0-325 GCF_054177405.1 Leptonychotes weddellii | reverse complement strand
GGCTTCTTTTCCGCAAATGCCACCAGCAGATTATAATTTTGTCAACAATGCTATCGTCTCCTTTTAGTGCCACCAGACTTAGACCTGCATCATTCATGGTATAAATTTTAGTCTTGCAAGATAACTACCATCTCTCTCTTCAAATGAGATCAGGTTAGCAAATGATAGAACAGCTTTTTGTTTTGTTTTGTTTTGTTTTGTTTTTTTTAAGGCAAAACAAACTTCCCTAAGCTTGAATTTATAGTTATTTAAAAAGAAAACAAGCAAAAAAAAACAAGACACAAGAAAAAAAATATCCTGGGCAATAAAAAATTATTTTAAACAA
>NW_027716644.1:0-325 GCF_054177405.1 Leptonychotes weddellii | reverse complement strand
GAAATCTGCCCAGCAAAGTAATTAAATATCAAAGAAATGACAGGTAAAAGATTAAGAGGAATTTAAGATGAGAAAAATAAAAATAAATGTTAAAAGTATAAGAATAATGTACAATATTTTATTAATTAAATATGGATAAAAGATAAAAGAAAAAACAAGATGGTTTCAAGGATTAAAGAATTAATGAGGAAAACAACAAATGACATATATTACCACCAGAGATAAAACACTACCCAGATATTAAAAAATAAAACAGAATATATCCTTAATAAATATAAAAGAAAAAACAGGAAAAGGAAAGGGGTAAGGGAGGAAAAGAACCCCA
>NW_027716643.1:0-325 GCF_054177405.1 Leptonychotes weddellii | reverse complement strand
AAAAAAAAAAAACTATGCATTTTTGATGTATAGAACTCAATGAGTTTGGGGATAAGTATATACCCATGCAACATCATCACCATGAAGGCCAAAGACAATCCATCACCTCTCAGTTTCCTTTTGCCCCGTTATTATTGTTGTTATTATGTGTGTGGTAGGAACTCTAAACATAAAATCTATAATACAGTATTGTTAACTATAGACATTATGCTATGTAGTAAAACTCCAGAACTTCTTTATCTTGCATAACTGAAACTTTGTACCCTTTGATCATCATCTCCCCTGCCAGCCCCTGGCAATCACCATCTATTCTCTGCATCTATGA
>NW_027716642.1:0-325 GCF_054177405.1 Leptonychotes weddellii | reverse complement strand
CTACGATGTGCCCCCTACTCAGTGTCCTGTGCCCTCTGGGACCTTACCCGAGGCAGGCACATAGCAGTAGTCATGCCCTGTGAGCACTAAGTGCTGAGAAAGAGACTAATGCTAGGGGCAGGGAAGAGAAGGACAAATGCCACCTCCTCCAACCCATCTTTAGACTTCAGCTCAAAACTCACTTCCTCCGAGAAGCCTTGCCTCTTCCTCCAGACAAGGCCAGGGCCCGCGGTTACCTGCTCCCATCACACCCTGTCCTCTTTCTTTTTTTTTTTTTTTTAAGATTTTTTATTTATTTATTTGAGAGAGAGGATGAGAGGAGAGA
>NW_027716641.1:0-5571 GCF_054177405.1 Leptonychotes weddellii | reverse complement strand
AAAAAAAAAAAGCTAAGAAAACAGTATGGGTCCAACAAAATTTTAAAAAATAAAATAAAATAAAAAAATAAAAATAAAAATAATAAAAAATAATAAAAATAAAAAATAAGAAGAATTGGAAGTGTCTCCCCATCACCTGAAGTCTCAGGCTTCTTTATTCTCTGGTCTCCCTACTTAATGGAAATACTGTCACTATTTTTCCACCTCTGCAGGAGTCAAGCAGGCTTCCTTCCCTTCCTTTCGAATAGCTAATGTTCTCCCTGAAAGCACCTCCTCTTCATCTACCTCCTGTGTATTTCAGGTTGAGCATTGGGTTCTACGCCCCTAGTCTGCTCTGAGGCGTCTCTCGTTCTCCTGGCCTTCAGTGACTTCCCTCTTGGTTACCCTTGAGTTAATCCTGCTACTTTTTCACTTCCTCAGATTTCTCAACATATTAGTCAACTACATTACGAATTTTTTAAGAAGAGGAAGCGCGATCTGTATTTCTTTGTACTTCTCTAGCATTCTCATGTGTTGGAAGATTCTGAATACTTACTCACTGATTCCTTAAAATATACCTTTGTATTCTTGGTATTGAGAAAAATGACATATCAGTAAGGACTCAGGAGCCAAGGCAGATCATGGCTAACACAGCCATGGATTTGACATTGGCCCAATTAACTAAGTTTCAAATCTGGTAGACTTTGCTGTGTTCCGTGGCTACATGTTTGTCCAGCCTTAACCCTAGGTGATTAATTTGCAAATTAATCAATTCAAAAATACTTATGGAGCACCTACTCCACATCAGAATGTTGCTAGGCATTTGGAGAGACAGTATTGAATAAAAGCAGATAAATCCCTGTCCTCCTGTAGTTTATATTCCTCTCCTAGGACTAGAATTATATAATCGCTCGTAAAAATGAATATTATGTAGCACTCATCAGTCCTGTAAAGGATGATGATCAAGGGGATTTGGCAAAGGTTGGGAAAATAAAAGCAAACTTTGCTGTGAGAAGAAACTGCAAAATGAGTCCAAGTGAACCAGCTAATGAGAGGAAGCATGCCTATGCTGGGCAGAGAGAATGCCGTTCCTAAAAATGTTCCCAGGAAATGAGGTATGAAGAGGATAGTCCACGGCACCCGTGTGTCATTATCACTAGAAGAGGATCTTCAAGAATGCAGTCTTCTTTTCCCGCTAAATACCAACTCTGAACATGAAACTCAAGACATTCTAGAATTTCTCGAGATATAATAGAGTTGGTCATTAGGTTTGAATAGCTCACCTCTAAAGTTTTCAAAGAGGTTTGGTAGAATGACATGATTTGACCACCCTGACGATGGGAAAGGAAAACTAAGAAAATGAAAAAGTAAGTAGCAGATGGTGGGTTTGATTCTTTCACAGGCACATGCTAGAGGACGGTTTTGGGTTTGGTGGGGAATGAAGATGAAATAAGGAAATTTTAGAAAGCACTTACACTTTTCTTCCACTCTGACGAGAGGGAGAAGTGCTCCCGCATCCCTTGTGTTGACAGGTCTACCAGAAGGAGCAAGCGCAACTCACTGTATACAGCAAACGCAACTATTTGAAAATGCATCGTGTTTGAATCTAATAGGCCTAGATTTACATCCTGGTGCTGCTCTTGAGAAGGTGATTTCTCCATGTGTGGAAATAGGAACAATATTAAGATTAATTGAGTTAATACTTGTGTACATACCCAGCACAATTTCCCGATCATAGGTATTCCTACATTATTTGTCCTAATTCTTCACGACCCTCATTACTTTTCTTCCTTTTGGTTAATATTACAACTGACCTTGAAAAACACCGGTTTGGACTAGGTGTTTGTTTTTTTTTTTTCTGATAAATAACAGCACCGTACTGTAAATGTGTTTTTCTTCTTTATTTAGTTCCATGTTTAAATTATTCACTTTGATTTGAGTGGGAAATTTGGTTCTTCTTTATGATTTTCTTAATAACATTCTCTTTTCTCTGCCTTCCTCTATTGTAAGAATAGAGTTTATAAGACATATAACATACAAAATATGTATTAATCAGCCGTTTATGTTACTGGTAAGTCTCCTTGTCAACAATAGGCTATTAGTAGTGAAGTTCTGGGATGTCAAAAGTAATATGAATATTTTTGACTGCATGGGGTTGGCACCCCAACTCCCCCATTGTTCAAGGGTCACCTTTATTTTTATGCAGTATAACCTGAAGAAGGGAAGGACAGAACTTGGCAGATGCCCTGATTATTTCAGTATCTTCATTGTTCTTTACCAGCCCTCCAGACTGTGTTTCCTCTTTCCAAAAGGAAGCTGAATGAACGCATGACTTATAGAGTCAGATAATCTTGGGTTGAAGTGCTGTCTCCTTGACCAACTAAGCTGTGCGTCTTTTGGCTGTTTAATTTCGCTTTAGATTCACATGGTCAACAAGTAAGACCTATGCATTCACGTAAAGGTAGAATATGATAAATAGATAAGAGAAATTGCTGTTGATGTGGAATTAATGTCTGTGAAGGAGTATATGGAAAGGCATTAGCCATACTGGAAGGGCTGCTTGGCTCACCAGAGGGAAGGTACTAGTGCATTCTCTGACTTGGTAGAACAGATTCTCTTGTGCTAGCCTCATGCCTTATGTACATAATAAATATTCAGATATATTTGATCAGAGGAATGACTGTGTCCAACAAGGGGTTTGGTGCAGGATATCCAGAATATCTGTTGGATTTACTCACTCATGCAGAACCAAAGGAGAACTTTCTTGCCGATGGAGCCATAAACAAAAGTGGGTCTCAGGCATCCTCTTAGATCTGAATTCATAACCACCTATGGCATTTGGAGACTCCAAATGACATGTGGTTTTCACAGTAGCAGCAGACTATAATGCAATAGGTAGATCATTTCAAAAAGACCTCATGAGCCTCTGAAATTTATACTGATTAGAAATTCAGTTTGTGTCTTTTACAGGCTTCTAGTAGCTCCTGTCATTATGTGACTGAAAATGTCAATGGGGACTAATGGTAAACACTTCTTCTCTCAGTGTCATTATATTCCTTCAAGTGACTGCATTGGGAACTGGATGCTTTATTCTTTCTTATTGATAGTCGCTGGGTGTAACATTAATATAGCCTGTAAAATACCAAAGAATTATAAAGAGAACCAAGACAATAAGGTATATGTATTATTTTGGGCAGTGGTGTTGACATTTGTAATATGGCTGAAGTCAACCGGAAATTTTAAGGCATGTACTTAAACACAAAATTTATCTTTATACCACTCAGAATCCATGTCATTTATATCACTTAAGATGAACTTGCAAATAAGAAATCTATTTTCCACTTGGATGTGGATTTGGAATAGCTAGCAATGGCTCATTCTGAAAAATTGGTGCTTTAGGGTTTTTTTAATTAGAAATAATTTTAGGAAATTCTTGTCATTCAGAAACTACTATTTTTTTATATACAAACTAAACCATGTTTCTTGATCTTGGGTTATCCTTGTAGAAATAATCCGTGTGCAAATTTCTTCTGCAACTTTCTCAGTGTAGACAGATTGGATCTTAGGGTAATGTAAATTTTGCAGAAGAATCTTAAAGAAATTATCATTGTAACCTTAGCTTTCATTTCCATTGCCTGCCATGCTTAGGAAGTTCTTTAGCACTAATTTCTCTTTGGTTTTCAAAGCCTGCCACTGCATGTTGATGGTGAATGCCAGATTAGAATTCAGATAAGGAAATCTCAGTTGTGAGCCTACCTCCTCAACTAATCAGCTTCATCGTCTCGACTAAATATGTCCAGCCCTCTGGGCTCTCACAGTGCAGAGAATGGACCAGGTGACTCTGAACTCAGACTACTTCTCTCCCTGTATAGATAGTGCAGAGATTTTAGCTGGTTGGTCCAAGACAAATTTGTTTAGTTAATGAGCCTAAAAATATAGTCTACTTCTTCTGCTTTGTTTTTGTATTTTTTCTGCAATGTTTTCAGATGCCACAAAGCACGAAGAAGATAACAGATCCCCAAGGGGTAAATCATTTTTTCTCCTTTAGCAAAAAAATAAGATATCACGTGAGATGCATACATAGATTTTTATTCTTACAAAATTCTGTGTAGACTTATTGTTAAACCATGATCTGAGGCCATTAGAAAGTGCAGTGATAACTAAAATATAGTGTATATGTCCTAAGAACCAATCTCATTACACTTGTTTAAAGTTTGGTGGGGTTACTAAATGGTAAGTTAGATGCTACTTCTATGTATCATAGCTTGATTTTAGTAAGAGATCATCTAAACCTAATTACTTCCCAAAGGCTCCACTCCAAATATCATCATACTGGATGGAGTTAAGGCTTCAATATATGAATTTGATGGAGATGCAAATCTTCAGCCCACAAACGTTCCTAACGTTTTATCTATAAAATGAATAACTTCCTGGATTTCTCAAATTATAGATGTAATCTGCAGGTAACCTTTTAAGGTTTTATCAATTTGAATTTCTCAGTCACTTTTTTTCCTATGTGGGATGGTGAAATTTTAGCTTCTGAAATGTAATTCTGACCATTGTCACAATTGTGTTTCCATCTAGAAAATTGATTTTCCTTTTTAAATGGTGACCTCTTGCTTCCATGGGCAGGAATTGTATGTCAGCCAAGTCGTATTCTTTGAATATAATCACCCAACTTTTCACCAATACCATTGTACAACTCAGAGTCCTCTAAAATGGAAATCCATTTTAAATGGCATAACATAGAAATGAGTCTTAATTTCCATTTTCGCATCTCCTCCTAGAGCATATAAAAAAGCATGTGTTTTGAAGGCCAAAGAGAAGACTGAGTAAACAGCTCACCCAGAGCCTGTGTAGTTCTGGGTATATACATGCATATATCTATATAATACGTACGTACTTCCCAATCCCTCCTTACACTGTTTTATTCTACTTACATGATATTTGATTAATTTTATTGTATCTGTGCTTTTATTTTTTGCAAATTGCTTTACATTATCATTACTGTTACCCTGATATGATGAAAAGAAACGAGGACTGGGTTTCAGGACACCTGGCTCCAAACAATTGACCCTGTCATTTTTTTTTCCCCACTAGCTTTATTGAGGTATGATTGACAAATGAAATTGCATATATAAGGTGTACAATGTGATGTTTTGATACATATACACATTGTGAAATGATTACCACACTTAAGCTGATTAACATATCCATCACCTCATTGGATACCCCTTTGTGTATGTATGGTGAGAACACTTAAGATCAATGTCAGCAAATTTTAAGTACACAGGACATTTTTATTAACTATAGTCCTGATACTCTACTTTCGGTCTCTAGAACATCTTTATAATATAACTAGACGTTTATACTGTCTGACCAATATCTGCCTTTTTTCAAGCCCCCAGCTCCTGTTAACCACCCTTCTTTTATTTTTTTATTTTTTTAGAATCCATATGTAAGTGAGGTTATGTAGTTTTTGTCTTTCTTTATTTTTGTATTGCCCACGGCTTATTTCTTTTGTATTGTTATGTTAATCACCATACATTACATCATTAGTTTTTGATGTAGTGTTCCATGATTCATTGTTTG
>NW_027716640.1:0-325 GCF_054177405.1 Leptonychotes weddellii | reverse complement strand
TGAATAGCATCAGTTGTGGTCAAGCAAGACAAATAAACTGCCTGCCTATCCAGAAGAGCAATAGTTGAGCTATAGAGACTCTACTTGATGAGATTTTAGGGATTTCTGATGTGTAAAATGAGTTTGTGCCGTATCATAAGGTGGAGTCATTTGTAGGGAGGATGGAAAATGTATTACTTCTGACATCTTTTTTTTTTTTCTTTTTTTCTGAAGCGACATTTGTATAGATTGCTCTGCTCTGGCTTGCTTTCCTTCTGTGACCCCAGCCATCACCCATGTCCAGGGCAAAGGACCGCTTGCTGCCTCAAATTTTGTGCTCTGCTCT
>NW_027716639.1:0-325 GCF_054177405.1 Leptonychotes weddellii | reverse complement strand
GAATGCTAATAGCATCACATTTTCAGAGTATTGTATTAGTAATTTAAGATGAAGATAACATTTTTTTTACATGATGTTAACGCCTGAAAGAGAAATAATAACAATTTAAAAATAAAAAAAAAATAGCTCACCCTCAATCCAGTCATTGTTTTCTCTAGGGAGGGAACTCTCAGAGCTACTTTTTGCCAGCTTATGTTCCAGTGTAATGTTTTTAGTTCTGAAATTCTTCTGTGCAAGGCTCATGGGAAATGCCCTAGCAGGAAGCAGGTTATACTAAATCCTCATGTGTTGTATGCACTTTGACTTTCAGGGTACCAAGGGATGG
>NW_027716638.1:0-325 GCF_054177405.1 Leptonychotes weddellii | reverse complement strand
CTGGTACTCAGGTCCACAACTCTAGTATCTGATATATAACCATCTGTTAATTTTTCATGTTCTCCTTTTTCTTTCAAAGACTCAACTTTCCATTGGAATTACAGGCTGAAAATAAAACTTCATATCCCAAATCCATTGGTTTATATTCTATCTAGAGTTTATGCCCTAACTAAAGATGCTTCACGGGGGGAAAGATGGCGGAGGAGTAGGGGACCCTATTTCAACTGGTCCCCGGAATTGAGCTGGATATCTACCAGACCACTCTGAGCACCCACGAAACCAGCCTGAGATGTAAGAAGATCTGGATCTCTACAAACAGAATATC
>NW_027716637.1:0-325 GCF_054177405.1 Leptonychotes weddellii | reverse complement strand
TCTGAAAATTTACTGTTTACCTTTATCTTGCCCCATTCTTAAGAGATTCTGCTATTCCAGGTTGACAATTGCTTTCCTGCAGCATTTTAAGGATTTTATTATTTTTTAAAGATTTTATTTATTGAATTGAGAGAGTGAGTGGGCAAAAGAGTACATGAGCGGGGCGCCTGGGTGGCTCAGTTGGTTAGGCGACTGCCTTCGGCTCAGGTCATGATCCTGGAGTCCTGGGATCGAGTCCCGCATCGGGCTCCCTGCTCGGCGGGGAGTCTGCTTCTCCCTCTGACCCTCCCCCCTCTCATGCTCGCTCTATCTCATTCTCTCTCTC
>NW_027716636.1:0-325 GCF_054177405.1 Leptonychotes weddellii | reverse complement strand
CGGGATGCACAAGCAGGTCAAGTTCCCCGGCGCTGTGGCCACATTAGCGTGAACAGGTCAGGCCACAAGTGCGATTCTTGCACAAGGGGAGTCCCTTCCCGTACAAGCACTGTCTTTATGTGTCTGTCCCGCCTTGGGCTTCTGCAGCTCCTCTGGTGTCCGGTGACAGAATGGGCCCCAGATGCAAAGGCCTTTCTACAGCGTGGCCTCTCCTAACCGGCAGAGGAAGCGCTCCAACTGTGGGCGTAGCCAGAGAGCTCGCCAACGAGCCGCCTGCACGCCGAGGAAGCGCCTGGCGCAGCGCTCCGGACACATTGTGGAAGAG
>NW_027716635.1:0-325 GCF_054177405.1 Leptonychotes weddellii | reverse complement strand
GGCTGTGACCACTCTGGAAGGGCAGTTTGGAACGCATTCACGTGGGTGGCTCTGAAGACGGAGGAGATCTTTGTTTTCCATGCTCTGTACCGTTGAACTTTTTGCCATCTACCTATGTTACTTTTCTTTTCAAGTAGACATTTGTTAAAAAATAAAAACAAAGAGCTAATGCAACTAACGCTAGCATCCGAAGAAATGAGGCTTTTTTAAAAAGTCTGGCCTGGACACATCTGTTTCTGAAAACACCTGTCACGTGAAGGCAAACGGGTGTGTGTGCTCCAGGCTCCAACCCCAGGCTCGCCGGCAGCCACCACCCGGCACGGGA
>NW_027716634.1:0-325 GCF_054177405.1 Leptonychotes weddellii | reverse complement strand
TTTTTTTTAAGATTTTATTTATTTATTTGACAGAGAGAGAATGAGAGAGAGAGAGAGCACATGAGAGGGGGGAGGGTCAGAGGGAGAAGCAGGCTCCCTGCCGAGCAGGGAGCCCGATGCGGGACTCGATCCAGGGACTCCAGGATCATGACCTGAGCCGAAGGCAGTCGCTTAACCAACTGAGCCACCCAGGCGCCCCGGATTGTTTTATTTCTGTACTTCCTTTCCACAATACAAGGTGAAAATGGTAGTTTACCGTCTTGTGGTTTCTGCTCCTGTCTTCATTACCTCTTAGAGAAAAAGACTAAAGTATCCCTTGATCCTC
>NW_027716633.1:0-325 GCF_054177405.1 Leptonychotes weddellii | reverse complement strand
AGACTTGGTGAGGAGAGAAATGGCACCTGCCAGTTCTTTTGTTCTTGGAGAAGTCTCCAAAAATCCCTGCCTCTCCAGTACATGTTCTGAGATTAGTAAATAAATCTCACATATACTCCAGGTGCTTTTTTTTTTTTTTTTAAAGATTTTATTTATTTATTTGAGAGAGAGAATGAGAGAGAGAGAGAGAGCATGAGAGAGGGAGGGTCAGAGGGAGAAGCAGACTCCCTGCCAAGCAGGGAGCCCGATGCGGGACTCGATCCAGGGACTCCAGGATCATGACCTGAGCCGAAGGCAGTCGCTTAACCAACTGAGCCACCCAGGC
>NW_027716632.1:0-325 GCF_054177405.1 Leptonychotes weddellii | reverse complement strand
TTTGTGATCAAGGGCCCCACAAATTATGTAGCAGGTCCTCCTCACAGCGTAGAACCAGGCCCATGGCTGGCACTCGGGAACAGGGAGCTGCTTGCTATTCCTGGTACCTTGTCCTTGTTACTGGGTTCAGCTTCTCTGTGATGTTTTCCTCTGAAGCCAGTTTTCTCTTCCCATTATTTAGTAGGGATTGGAGATAGGCTTTGTGTGCCTTTGGCTAATTCTTGGGGTCCCATGTGCTCTCTGGGGTGAGGACACAGGGCTGTCGATGGGGGTGGGGGTTTGCATCTTTGGACATGCAGGCAGGTTGAGCACATCAACCCCATGC
>NW_027716631.1:0-325 GCF_054177405.1 Leptonychotes weddellii | reverse complement strand
TCTGCCTTTGGCTCAGGTCATGATCCCAGGGACCTGGGATCCAGCTCCATGTTGGGAGTCTGCTTCTCCCTCTCCCTCTGTCCCTCCCCGTTTGTGCTCTCTCTCTCAAATAAATAAATAAAAAATCTTTAAAAAAGAAAAAGGTCTCTGAATTACTACTCTGGATTTTGGGTAGGTGGTAGGTTATTGTGTTCTCTGTTTGCCTCTCTCAGTGTGGAACCTTCGCGCTATAAGCAAGCTGGACAGAGCTGATCAGGACCCTAGTTCTCTTGGCTTGCTGTGCCTGGGTTAGAGCCTTCATCCTGTTGGCGAGGACTGGGTGGAA